>NC_081180.1:106403439-106508034 GCF_029867415.1 Vicia villosa | reverse complement strand
TGACCGTAGTTGGGCACATTTCCGGGCTTTTTTGCCCGTTTAATTAAAAGTACTTATTTTTTAACGCCTTTGTTTTTTGCGCCTGTTTCCTCAAAGTTTGTGTGCATGCGTTCTGATTTCTTGGGTGGCGTTTTGCTAGTTCCCAAAGTTCATTAATGGCTTGTTTATTTCCCAAGGGCTACCGTTCCATTTTCCTTCTCTATAAAAGGAGGTCTCATGGGCCTTTCTTTTTCATTTTTACGCAGGAATGGATGGTGTTAAGAGAGGAAAGGTTTCTTCAACCTCGAGCTCTCGTGGATCGAATAAGGTGAATAAGAAGAAGAAGGTTTCGACCAGCTCTGCTTCTCGTTCTCAAGGGGCCCGGGGCCCGGATGCTCGAGCTCAACTATCTGGCGTGAGGGTTGTGGTTGACGCTGATGGCTCTGAGACTGAGTGGGATGAGATTGGTATCAGTATCTTCATTCAACAGGAATTTGCCCGTCGGGTGGAGTGAAGCGTTTTTCTTTTTATTTGGAAGATTTGCTCGACTGTAACGTATTGATCGCCAAGTGTGTGGAACTGTGGTCGATTACCGGGGACATGTGCCTGGCAGGGGGTGAGTCTCGAATTTCGTTGTGCTGAGTTCCGAGGCTCATGGCGTGAACGGTCCCCACGTGAGCAGGGTGTTCTGCCGACATGGTACTCGCTTACGACGGGAGTGCTCGGTATTCGTGCCCCCCCCCGAAGGACAAGGAGTCCGCTTTGTTGCACCCCAAAATTTGCCCATCTAATTTCACTTCTATCTGGCTTAAACATTACTCTTCATCCGCATACACTTCAATAGGTCATGTACACAACACATTATGCATTCATGAAATAACATCGAGGCATGGGATCAAGGATCGTGGAGCAACTTGGTTCTCACATAGGTATCAGTAAAGTTACTTATTTCCTCAAAGATGATAGCTTGCACCTAATTAAATGATTTTTATTGGCCTATTCTTTGAGGGCACTTGATCAGATGATTGCCTGGTTCCTTATGCTGGATTGATCAGATAGCTGAAGAATCTCTTTCTAGGAGGCTACCTAGTCAAGATTAGTCACACTATTATGGGTGATGTGAGTTATTGTTTTGGAACATCACTCAAATGACTTGGACATGGAGCATGTCAGAATTAACATTAATAATTAACAATGATCATCTTGTAGGACAGGAATAATTAAAGAGTATTTATTGGACTTCTAGATGTTTCAAGAGCCCTTTCGTGGTGAGTTCAGGATGTATTCCATTTCATGATAAGTTCAAGATGTATTGGCTATAGCATTAACTCATGGCCAAGGACAACTTTGAAAGCTTGACTTTTGGCCGTAATCATATTGGAGCTTCATTTTATTCACCCTTCAAATGGTGTTCATGCTATTGATTCAAAGGAAGGCAAGAAATTCAAATTTCAACAGAGAAAGTCACTACAAGAGTCATGTTCATTACAAGACATCTTTCAAATACCATCATATTCAAGTTCCATTACAATTTCATTCACCATTCAATTCAAACTTTGGTCATTACAAGTTCAAGAAGCACTCATTACCATATACACATTACATATCCATATTCAACACCATTTTAAATATTACAGATTTTTAATAACAATACCATCTACATCGCATCAAAATTATACAAGAAAAGATTCCTATATGACCACTAAGATTTGTGCCTATTCTCCCTTGAAATTGCTTCAGCTTTGCTTCACCAACGTTTGTTTTCTCGCCTTCATGATTATGATTCGACCAAAGTTCATCGCTTGCATTCAAGTTAAGCCATAACAGTTCAGCTGCCCTGCATCAAACGCACTGAACCAGTTCAGAAACTTGCAGCAATTCATAAAAGAAAAATAAACAGTTCAGTAAGCCAATTGAATTTAAATCAATAACCTCATCAACATCTAACCATACATTAACCCTGCAGCTTTTCCAACCAGTTCATAACCTATAAACAGAACCTAACCTATTATTCTCAAACTATAACATTCAGATCACCTACAGAATCAAACCAAAACCATTCATATTTATGATGCAGTTTCAGACTTATTCAAATTCTGTTTTCTCATAATTTTCAGTCGCGACAAAACCTGCAGCATACACTAAACTATTTTCAACTAGCAGCCCAGGACCATTTTGAATGACTTTTGATTCTAAGCTTTCCATTCAATGTGTTTCACTACCCTATAACCAATTTCTAACCTCTTCCTAATCTCACTAACTGTCAAACCACTTCTAATCAACACCTGCATTCTGCAATCAAACAAAACCCACAACAGTTACACATTACACCAACCCCTAACCGATTCAGTTATATATAACTAATTACCTAACAAACTTCTAACAGAATTAACAACCATTCAACATTTTCCTAACTGTCATACCTCTTAACAGAACCCACACTAAAAATTTCCTATCCCTTGTAACTAACCTATAACCACCTAACTACCAAAACAGAATTATCTAACAAACTTTTAAACCAATCTAACTGACTCCTAACAGAAAAAATATCAGAGTTTGAGAACAAACCTTCAGAGAATCAAGATCCATCATCTCTATATAACCAAGGACCTCCATCATTCTTCAGGTTTTCACTCTGTTTTCCATTGCTGCCACCTCATAACTCTTCACTCTTCATCATCCTCACTCTATCTTCATTCTTGATCTCTTTCTCTAACCTTCTTCACCATTTCATCTTCATCAATCTTCAAATCTCAGAATCCTTCCCTCTCTCAATCATCAACCTTCTTCCATCTTCTTCAGACCTTCAACCAAAAGAAACACTGCAACCTTTCAGCATCTCATACCTTCTTCATCTTCGAGGCCTCCTTCCATTCAAGCACAACATCAACAAGTATCAATAATCTTCAATCTTCAGTCACGCTTCGACGTCATCATCGTCTTCAACTGAACAACAACATCACGCAGTCAACAAGATTCAGAATCGCAAATCAAAAAACGTAAACAGAAGAAGAAGGAAATAGAAGAAGGTGAAGAACGAAGAATGAAATCGAGATTACCTGAAGAAGCTCTTCTTTCATTGAGCTTATTTCGCATCTAAATCTTCAAAGCCAAATCTCACTTCCCTCGTCTCCTCGACGCCAATTCTCAATCGCTCATCTTCACAACACCGATGCATCGTCAATCTTCACCGCAAACGGTGCTGCGAACAACAACACAAAGAAGAAGATGAAATCGCAAGAGACGAGGAGAGAAAGGTCAATCGGCGCTCGCGACTTGTTCTCGATCGGAGATGGAGCCTCCGCCGCCGCAGAATTCGCTTGAGAGAAAGAGGATGTCGTTCAGATAAGCCCAAAGGTCACAAATGATTTAACCCTAGCCCCTTTTGATTATTATTATAATTAGTGTATTTTTTGTTAATTTCATAAAGCATGGTTCATTTAGTTTTATTAGAGATTAATTTCATATAGTCTGAATATTTGATTTCGATTAGGGTTTAATCTGCAACCATGTCCAATAATCAAATCTGAATAATCAATAAGCAATTAAACATTGATGGATCAAACTCAACCTTGGGCCGAATTCATTTTCACACTCCCCCTGTGGCCCATTGTCCGTTTTTGGCACTAAGAAAATCTGAAAACAAACTGAACTCTTGGGCCCAGAGCTACTATTCACCATCACTGTTGTCAGTTTCCACCCCCATATTTCCATTAACAATTTAGGGTTTAATTAGATTTTTTGGTCACTTTTTTAGTAATAAAAATGCTAACTTTTCTTGTTTTTTTAGACTTTAAACACAATTTTGACATATAAAACTAATCATAAAAAATATTAGTTTTAGGCTAATTGTTTTAATCCTTTTTGCTTGACTTGTAATTCAATCTCTCACAAAAATCAACATAAAAATAATAGTACTTTTAATTCACTTTTGTGCTATATTTTGACTTGTTCTATTTCATGCTCTTGTACTATTTTCATGTATCCTACTTGTTGACTTCTAATTGTGATCTTTATTTTTCATATTCTTTTATTCCTAACCTTAGGTAGAAACCATGATAACATTAGGTAGAAATTCCCTTCATACTTAGGCTAGTTTCTTTTCCTTTTCAACTTTAAAACACCTAACAACTATCCAAATTAAATCCCATAAAAAACACCAATAAAATACTAAAAAACATTAATAAAAAAGTGAAAATCATAAAAAGGGAATGGAAGCTTGAATCTCCTTGCTTTAGGGAATCATTCGAGTGCTTGGATCTCCCTTGCTTTAGGGAACCATTCGAGCGTAAGTTCCCAACGTTAAAAAACACAAACCATAGAGCAACTCGAGTCTCCCTTGCTTTAGGGTGCCACTTGAACGCTCAAACTCTCTTCTCTATCTCGCCTCCGAGGCATTCTTTAATCGGACACGTTATTTCCGCTCCATTCCCAGCTTAAGACTCCAGAGGTCGAGCAGCGGAGTGCGAATGTAACTTCGTCCACTAAAAAACACAAACAAAAACTAAAGAGCCGAACTACGACGCTCTGATTCCTGAAAAGGATACGTAGGCATTAGGTCGCGGGGCCTAAGCGAGCACAATTATTTATAAACCTTATTTTCCCCGTGTTTCTTTTTCTTTCATTTGCATGCATTCCCTTAGTAATTAAGCTTTAGATTTATACACCCTTTAGATAGCAACAAACATAGGTGGATACCATCGAGTACGATGGGCGTGAGGGGTGCTAGCACCTTCCCCTTGCGTAACCGACTCCCGTACCCTATCTCTGGTCGAAAGACCTCGCTCTTATTCGTTTTAGGTTTTCTGATATTCCTTTCCCTTTTGGGATAAATATATTAGTGGCGACTCTGTTTCATTTTCGCGAGCGTGCGACACGCTCGATTAAGAGAACGGATTTCTGTCTTTTTGTTTTATTTATTTAGGTGCTCAGCGTGTACCCGGGCCGCACCTGTGTTTAGCTGTCTTATTGTTTGAGCTTTTCAGTGTTCCAAGGTCGAGCGAGTTCTTCTCCTTGCAGGTTTTCCAAATAATACGCCCTATTTTCGGTCTTTGCTCGGACGCGATAGGGGCTCTTCCAGTTGGCGGCCAGTTTGCCCTCCTCGGGAGTCTTTGTGGTTTCTTTTGAGTACTAGGCTGTCTACCTCGAATTCCCGTTTAATGACCTTTGCATCGTGTCGTAGGGCAATTTTTTGCTTGAGCGAGGCTTCGCGGAGTGCGGCTCCCGTCCGGATTTCTTCGACCATGTCGAGCTCTTCTCTAATTGCCTCGAGGTTGCCTTCTGTTTCGAGGGGTTCCTCGGTGCGCCTGGTGGGCACGTGTACTTCGACGAGATCACTGTCATACCCCAATTTTTGACCTAAGATACCACCTCATATCATCTGCATATGCATCATTTGCATCTCTAACAGACTGCATAGCTTGTGTTTTGTTACTTGTGACTCAGCAGGATTTAATCAGGAAAATCACTCATCAGTACAAGTAACAATCAATTAGGGTTTTGTTCTCCCTTCATCTCAAAAGAACTATCTTCATCAACAATCAACAGTTGGTCCTCAGAGATTCACTTCAACAAACTCAACAGCTTTGAATCGACTGAATTAGGGTTTTGACTGAAGACAGCATGCTCTTGACTTTTGCTCAGGATTTGACCTAATGGACTTGGGACATGACCTCAAGACCCCAAGTGCATCCTTTTGACCTAATCCATTGGCTCAGAACATCTCCTACACAAAGATTGATCAGACAAATCCTCAGATCAGGGTTTTTTGAACTATCAGGGACTAAAATCAGGGATCACATTTGGGAAACCCTAAAAATCCCCAGGAAGTCAATCAAAGGTTTCAATCATCCTCAAATAATCCCTATGACAATATGCAATGGAAATTACATCTCAATTCAAGACCTACAGGCATCAATTTCATCAGGTCGACAATTAGGGTTTTTGACCTAATTACTGAACAACTGACTTTTTAATCAGGACATGGTGCCACAACTCAAATCATGATTCAATATCCTCAAATGCTTCAATATGATCCATTCATACTATTCATTTGATGAGGATAGCTTGTTTCACTTGAAATCTCCAGAAACGCGATTCGTCTGAAAAAGTCAACTGTATAAGATCAACCATTGACTTTTGGGGAATTTTGGTCAACCATGACTTTTGAAGTTTTGAATCATCAATATATGATATGAGAAGTCATTTGATCAAGGAAAATCAAGAAAATCAATCAAGAATCAAAAAGTCAAAAGTTTGACTTTCATACTTAGAAAATTTTTAAGTGTTTTTCAATGGTTTTTTCCAAACTTTGGAAGGGAATTTCTCAAAATTTCACCTACAAACTGAAAAAAACTCCCAACATGAAAGTTGTAGATTTTGATCCAATAAACAACTTTGACACATATAAATTTTTTCCATAAGATCAACCATTAAGAGATATGGTGCTTCAAAGTTGGTACATTTTGAAAATTTCACTTAAAACTTCATTTTCTCCAAAGTTCATGGATCTTTTTCACCCATTTCCTTAAAGGTCTTGAAGAAACTTTCAACTAGGGTTTTGAAGTGTGTAACATGAGCTTTCCAAAATGTCCAAGATCATGAAAAAATATGGAGTGTAGCTATGGTTTTGAATTTTGCCATTAGTGAACTTTTCACTTGAAATTTCAAGCCATTTTTGCAAAGTTATGAACCAATTTGCCAAATGATCCAAGTAATGATGCATAGAAGCAATGATTGAATGATATTTTTCTGATTTGAGATCAGAATGGAAAGAGATAAGAAGCTTAGAGTTTTAACCATGGTTTGGTCACTTTAACCATTTTGCATTAATGTAAAAGATTCCTTTCTATCCCTTAAGCCAAATCATCAAACTTTGAAGCAACTTGCAAAGGTCTGAGTTCAGAACTCTTGGCCTATAAATAGAGGTCATTTCCACTCTTCAATTCACACCAAAACCTCACAATTATAGGTTTTCTCTCTTCTTTCTTGAATTGCAAGTTTCATAGTTTTCAAAGAGGTAGAAAACTCAACCTCCAAACCCTTTGAGTTATGGCCAAAGTGATGGTTCTAACATCTCATAAACATCAAATATGATGTGTTTGATCCACTCACACACCCCAAATCACCCTAAATCTCAGAATCACTCTTCAACCACCATGTTTGCATAAAATGAGCCTTAACATATCAATTCTCATACCAGGCCATATCTGTCCAATCTAACCATCCAAACACACTCCATATACTTCATATGAACTGTTCCAACCATTATCCATGATCTGAAACATCAAAATCAGCTAGCTTGATCCTCACTTGAACCATACTGCAGATCGAGTACCATGGATTGATCAAGAGGTTTTCAAATTGCTCCAGGCATCCAAACATGTTCCATAAGGTCCACTGAAGGTGTTCAGATCAAGAAACAACAACTGGAACTCTTCATTTGCAGAATTCGATTCTCAGTTTTGCCATTTTTAAGGTAAGTGCTCATGAACTTCAAACTCTATCATACATGCATCATAAATGAAAAACTAAGTTACCATCTTGTTTCTGCACCATCACTGAATAATAACCCTCAATCAATTGCATCATATCATGATCATACACGATTTCACATTGAATTTCAGTTTTAGGGTTCTTCGTGTTCATCACAAAATTGACCCCCTTAGAGTAAAAATAAATGAATTATAAGACCACCATCATGTTCCTCGTGAAAAACCGAGTGAGATAGACCCTTTGATTGATCAAAACAACTCAGTTTTCAGAAAATTCAAAATCAAGTTAGGGATGTGTTCTTGGCGCCATTTTTTGTTCAGAAATTCAAATGGTTCGTTTTAAAATATAATTAAATGGAAGCGTGTTATTTACAAGCTGCGCGCGCAGCTCAGTTGGCAAGTGTTTTGGTTGGTAACCTCCAGGTCGTGGGTTCAAACCCTTGTGAGACCAAACCCTCTTTTTTAACACTATTTTCTTTCATTTTCTTTTACAACTTCATTTAATTATTTAATACATCAAATTAACTTATTTTTTCTTCATTTTTTAAACACCTCTTATTTAATATACCTATTTTGACAATATTAAAAAAAATCACAAAAAAAAGATTTATTTAATGTGTTTTTAATTAGGTTTAAAATGATACATTTTAAGTGTTTTTTAAATACTTTAAATATTGTTTCTTCATTTAATTTTCAAACCTAATCACTTGTAAATATTTTGTGATCAAACCCTAATCACTTAGGTCTTAATTAAGCATTAAAACTTGTTTTAAACTTAATTAAGTTAATTTCTTTCAAATTCAAATCGTTTTAAAACGAACGATCATTCTTTTCAAAAACGATAAACCATTTCTTTTTGAAACTATTGATTAAACCTTTTTAATTGATCAAATGATTTTCAAAATGAAGTGGGGCCTCTCGAATATTAGAGAGTATAAGACCCACTCTTTTTTTCCCTTTACAGTTTTTCTTTGTACAGAAAACTTTTTCAAAACAATACTTTTCCAAACAGTTTTTTTAACAACAAATCACACATCTTTTTCAAACCATCCACCCTGTTTTATGAAAATAAAACAGGGGCCTCTCGAATATTAGAGAGTGTAAGTCCCATTTCTTTTCTTTTTTGTACAGTTTTTCTTCAAACAGAATAAACTTTTCAAACAAATCTTCAAACAGTTTTTTCAAAAGCGAAACCTCGCGTCCTGTAAATAAACAATCAACCATGTTTTGTAAATAAAACACGGGCCTCCACGTAGGTATAAGTCCCAAGCCCTTTTGTACATACCCACTCTAGTACATGAAATTAGGTATTTCATTGTACGCCTTTTGTACATATCTCAATCAATGTGTTTTTTAACTTTGAATAACAAACCAAAAATGAAGGTTTACTTTAAATCTTCCCAAAAATATACCATGGGCCTCCATGTAGGTATAAGTCCCAAGCCCTTTTTGTAAATACCTGTTTACATAGCTTTGAATAAATTCAAGTGGACCTCTCCCCGAGTGTGAGTCCCGAGCCCCGTGTATACAAATGGATCATGCTTACAGGTATATTTCCTTCATAAACTCCATTATATACACACACTTTGTCATATATATATAATTGTTCATACCTGTTCATGTTTGTTAATACTTGTTCATGTTTGTTCATATGTGTGATATGTGTGCTTGTTCAACTTAGTACAACACTAGGTTCCCCATAGCCTCCTATTGGGCTTCGTGCAAAGAATCTCCACTAGTTTAGGTTAGGACATAGAGTATGGTTTCCCGGTGAAATCGCTCTAAGAGCTCAAACCAACTATACCATGCCTCCCCTTGGGCTTTGTACAAACGAGTGACCCTCCCATAGCCTCCTCTTGGGCTTACAATGCAAGGACCCTGGATTGTCCCTCCCATAGCCTCCTCTTGGGCTTACAATGCAAGGACCCTCGGATAGCCTCCTCTTGGGCTTCGTACAAGGACCCACGGGCTTCTTATAAGCATCCCCAATATCCAAATCAAATACCCTAGGAGATTAGACATTTTTCATCTCTATGCTAGGAGTATCTCTTTTATATCATCACAAACAATCAATCAATCAATTAAACTTTTTTGCCACAAGGCTGGCTAATCAATCCAACTTTCTTTTTGCCACAAGGCTGGCTAATCAATCAAACTGTTTTACCACCGTACTGGATGATTAATCAAAGTTTTTGTCACAAGGCTGATTTCATTGAAACTTTTGCCACAAGGCTGGCTGATTAATCAAAGTTTTTGTCACAAGGCTGACTTCATTGAAACTTTTGCCACAAGGCTGGTTAAACAAAAACATCTTTATCATTCTAAGCACCCTAAGTGGCATGGCCCCGGGCTTATAATGAAAAGATTTTCAAACAAAATCAAACAGATGTATGTGATGATATAGATTAGATACATCTAGCATTTAGACGACATTTGTCTATTTTCCTTTGCTTCCACTAGCATAAGTGGGAACTACGATTGCTCTGACTTTCTCAACATCCCTTTGAGAATACGTAGGCACAAGGTCGATCCTTGGCGAGCAAAACAAAACAAAAAAAAACCAATCAAACCTTAGCACCCGTAGACCCCGAGCTACAGATGCTCTGATTCCCTCTAAGGGATATGTATGCAGAGGATCGCGATGATCTTTGCGAGCATAATCAAACAAACACCTTAGGTCCCACCTATTTCACAAGAACCTCCACAAGAATGGAATAAATAAAACAAAGAAACCTATAGAGTACTATAGATACGTTGGGTGCTAATACCTTCCCTTCGTATAACCAACCCTCTTACCCAAAGATCTCTCCCCCACTTTTAAGGTTATTGCAACTTTTTTCCTTTTCCTCTTTTGGAAACAATAAAAAGTTTAGTCCGTACAAAAGAAAAATCATTTTTTGAGCACTCGAGCCCAAAGAAGGCATCAGGTGTCTCATCCCAAAAAAAAAGACAACGATTTTTCCCGCGACAGAAAAATGGCGACTTCACTGGGGACCATCTTTTTATTGTTTCCAAAGAAAGGGTTATTTCTATTTGTTTTATTTTTATTATGTTCTTGTTTGGTTCTTTGGTTCTGTTACTTGTGTGGATTCTGTTACAAGTGATACATTATGGACAAATCCTAACCCGGATTAAGTACACATAAGAAATTAGGTGGAGGGTATAGTCATGTGCAGGCGCACGTGAGAATCCTTCCGCTCAGTGGAGGTTCCTTGTTTGTAATATATGTTTAGCGAGTTAATTGTGAAGACATTATTGCTTTCATTGAACTGTAGAAGCTGAGAGACCGTAGAACCCCAACCCATCCTGGCCTTATTAGGTTGTGGTGCAGAAACTATTCAGGTGAAGACTTGGATTAGTTGTCATGCGGAGAACCACACTCAGACGAGTTTTTCTTGAGAATATTACTGGCTCATGAGTTTAATTGTGGAAAGCCGGTAATATCCGAAAGAAAAATGTAGACTCTGACGTATCAGTAGAACATGTTTTGCAGGTGATTAACTAGAACTATCCCATTTTTGGTTCTCTGACCTCATGCTCGTGACGCTGGACCTTTGAACCTGTGTGTACCATGTATTTGTGTTGCCATTACCATGTCTGTATTACCATGTATGTGCTACCATGTATGCTTTACCATGTTTGAATATGTGGCATCCATGCATCCATGCATTCATACATTCATTAGAAAACCCATCTTTTTCCATAAAAACATGATTTTTCCAAACAATTAGAGAATTTTCTTTGCAAACATTATAGGGTTAAGTTATGGAAAAAAGGTATACCAAGAGGTACGGTTTCAAAGAGCCTAATGTGGAAAGACTGAAAGAGTTAGCATCTTTTGTACAAGATCCTTCTGATTTTAGGAAAAGCCATGGAAAGCTTTTGCCTATTTTGAACACTCATGTTGATGAAGGGCTTCTCAAAACTCTGGTTCAGTTTTATGATCCCGTCTACCGGTGTTTTACCTTTCCAGACTATCAGTTGGTACCAACCTTGGAAGAATATGCCAATCTTTTGGGTATTCCTGTGTCTGACAAAATACCTTTCAATGGTTTGGGAGCCATTCCTAAGTCACCAGTCATTGCAACAGGAACTCACCTGAAGAAATCTGAAGTAGAGAGTAATTGGACTACCAAAGGAAACCTCCCGGGTTTAACTTCACACTTCCTGGTAAAGAAGGCCTTTGATTTCATCAAAACTGGTAGCATGATAGCTTTTGAAGCTGTACTAGCCTTGCTCATCTATGGGTTGGTTCTGTTTCCCAATGTCGACAACTTTGTTGATATCAATGCCATAAAGATTTTTCTGATTGGAAATCCTGTTCCGACTTTACTTGGTGACATGTATTTCTCTGTCCATCATAGGAATCACCAAGGTGGTGGAATTATTGTATGTTGTGCACCTCTGTTGTTTAAATGGATTGTTTCACACTTACCTAAGTCTCCCATTTTCACGGAAAACCGGGAAGGTTTGCGATGGTCTCAAAGACTTATGTCTCTTACCAATAATGATATTCAGTGGTATACCTTGGCTCGCTGCGGTACAGAAACCATTGAAAGCTGTGGAGAATTCGCCAACGTACCCCTCATTGGTACACAAGGAGGAATTAACTACAATCCGGTCCTAGCCCGACGACAACTTGGGTATGCAAATTCAACTAAACCCATTGGACCTACAGTGGAAAGTTACTTTTATCAGGAAGGAAATGATCCTCAGGGGTTGAAAACAAAAATGGTGAAAGCCTGGTACGACATCCGATGGAAAGAAAAAGGTGAGACAAAGAACTGTATCGCTACGAGCGCCTACACCTGTTGGGTAAGGAAAAGAGCAAGGGAGTTTCAAATGCCTTATGATTATGAAAAACCCATGTTCCCTGTGGTGCCTCAACGACCCAACATTCCCACTATGGAGGAATACCAAGACACTTTGACCAAGATGAGGATAGAGAAAGACGCTTGGAAAGAAAGGTTTCGAAGAACTGATGTGGAAAATAGAAAGTTGAAGAAACAAGTGAAAGAACACGAAGAAACTTTCTATTATCAGGATGGATGGCTCATGAACAAAGATGAGAAGATCCGTCGGAAAGATGCCGCAATCAGAAGATACATCAAAGAAAGCAAGAAAAAGCTTGAAGGCTCAACAAGCAACGCTCCGATACCTGACAATTGGAAGAATGTGGTTGACAAGCTGAGAGCTGAAAAGGCCGAGTTGAAAGCTCGCTATGGGAAAGAAATCATGAAGCTCAAGTTGCACAATGCATTTGGTTCTTCGTCTGATGAAGATGCTTAGGATTTATTTAAATTTTCATGTATCATTTGATTCTGTAAGGAGCTACGCTCCAATGTTGTAACATTTCCCATTATTTCAATAAAAGATTAGTTTATGTTCAAATGTTTGCAAGGAAATAATCTTTAAAATGTTTGGAAAAATCATAAATTTCTTTTTGCATACATCATTCTGCATATCGAGTCTGTTGTATAGAGTCTCATCTTTTGGATCTTTCTCCAATAGATCGTCAAGCTGTCGCGTCTCAAAGTTTCTCGACCGCGCTCGCAATCAGATCACAGATACAATACTCGTTCAAACAGAAGAAGAGTAATGGAACACTCTGAACAAGAGAATATTGAGCTTCGTGGTACGGTGACCACCCTTCAGGAAAGGTTGGAAAGTCTCACTACTCTGGTTGACTCCTTAATGGCCGCACAAAATCAGCCGCCGCCACCCAACAGTCAAGCAACAGTAACATCTGAAGTCACTACTCCAGTTTCTACAGTTGCGTTCGGTATTCCATCTTTCTCCATGCCAGAAGGTTGGGGCCCGCCTTTCAGCTTTGGTACAGGATTCCGCCATAATGTTTCTGGGGTTCAAACATCCACGACTGAAGCGCCTGCTACGCAAGGTTCAGCATTTATTCCACATTCAGGGGTAACTTTTTCTCAAGTCACTATGGCACTTTCTCAGCCCACTATGACAGTTCCGACTCCTACGGTTCACACTGTTCCTTATGATGGCAATGAGATTTATCATGATCAGGGTGATAGCACAAATCAGCGTAATCTTGTAGGAGATCTCCAAGAGCAGTTCAACAAGATTCAGCTGGAAGTCAAAGCTATTCGGGGAAAAGACTTGTTTGGAAAGAATGCCCAGGAGCTATGTTTGGTTCCCAGTGTACAAATACCAGCCAAGTTCAAGGTCCCAGACTTTGAGAAATACAAAGGAAGTTCTTGCCCACAAAGTCATCTTGTGATGTATGCCAGGAAGATGTCTACTTATGCAGATAATCATCAGTTGCTTATCCATTACTTTCAAGACAGTTTGACTGGTGCCGCACTGAAGTGGTACACAGGTTTGGATAGCACCAATATTCAAACTTTCAATGACTTAGGCGAGGCCTTTGTCCGACAATACAAGTATAACTCAGATATGGCTCCAGACAGAGATCAGCTTCGATCCATGGCTCAGAAAGACCATGAAACTTTCAAAGAGTATGCCCAACGATGGAGAGAAACCGCTGCTCAGATTAATCCACCGTTAAAAGAGAAAGAGATGACAAAGATCTTCTTGAATACTCTCAGTCCGTTTTACTTTGAACGCATGATTGCTAGTGCTCCAAGTGATTTCACCGAAATGGTAAACATGGGGATGCGTCTAGAAGAAGGAGTCCGAACCGGACGTCTAACTAAAGAAGGTGGATCTTCAAGCGGAACCAAAAAGTTTGGAAGTGGTTTCCCAAAGAAGAAAGAACAAAGTGTTGACATGGTATCCCAAGGGAAGCCAAGAGGAAATGTCAATCGTCAACGACAGGTAGCTGCTATCGCGCCAGTCGTTAATACAACACCGAATCCGGGTTTTACCCCGCAGTTTCAACAACAACAGCCTCGACAACAGGCTCAGCAGTTTAACAATAATCAGAATCGTGTACAAAGAGCTCCACAGTTTGATCCGATTCCAATGACCTACACAGAATTGTACCCTGCTTTGATTGAAAGAGGTCTTGTTCAAACTAAAGCACCACCACCCGTACCTGAGAAACTCCCATGGTGGTACAAAGCCGAGGTCTCATGCCCTTATCATCAAGGAGCGCCTGGCCATGATCTTGAACATTGCATAGCTTTGAAACATGAAGTTCAGAGGTTGGTAAGATCTAATCTCCTCTCTTTCAGAAATTTGAATCCAAATGTGCAAGCAAATCCGCTGCCCAATCATGGAGGGCATGTTGTAAACATGGTGTATGGATGTTCTGGTCCGTACCGAGTCTATAATATCAACTTCTCGAGAGCAGATTTGGTACAAATGCACGCCACTCTCTGTCGAGGGCAGAATTTTCGCCAGCATCACTATGGTTCCTGTAGCATATGTTGTGTAGATTCTCATGGATGTTCGATTGTGAGAAGAGATCTCCAAGTACTGTTGGATAATGGTACTATTCAGATCTATAGAAATAGGAATGAAAATGAAGTTAACATGATAGGATGCTATCCGCATGAGCTTTTAGTCTCAGATATCAACTCGGAAATGCCTACAGTTAACGTCATCGTTCCTCATTTCAATATGCCTGAGCGCATGGAAGTTACTTATAACAAGCCGAAGGTTCCTGTTGCTCCTTTGATCATTTGTCTACCTGGACCTGTTCCTTATGACTCTGACAAGGCAGTTCCATACAATTACAATGCCACAATGATAAAGAATGGACAAGAAGTTCCTTTACCTACTCTTTCATCTGTCGTGAACATCGCTGATGTGAGTCGAGTAACAAGAAGTGGACGTGTGTATACTCCATTACCTCCGAAGCAACCTGTTGCTCCTGCGACCGGACAAAATTCTATCAGTACACCAGCAGGGAATCCTGTGGAAACTCCTGTCAGTAATACAAGCACTGATGTTGGCCAATCCAGTGGAACCAATGTGAATCCTGATTTTGATGAAATTTTGAAGCTTATCAAAAGAAGTGAATACAAGATTGTGGATCAGCTTATGCAGACTCCTTCAAAAATCTCAATACTTTCATTGCTGTTGAATTCAGAAGCCCACAGGGAAGCCCTGATGAAGGTCTTAGATCAAGCTTTTGTCGATCATGATGTGACTGTTGATCACTTTGATGGGATAATAGCCAACATAACAGCTTGCAACAATTTAAGCTTCTGTGATGAAGAACTCCCCGAGGAGGGTAGAAATCACAATCTTGCTTTACACATTTCTATGAACTGTCAGTCAGACTCTTTGTCCAATGTGTTGGTAGACACCGGATCTTCCTTGAATGTGATGCCAAAGACGACTCTTGCTCGTTTGTCTTACCAAGGAATGCCTATGAAGTTCAGTGGTGTAGTTGTCAAAGCATTTGATGGATCGCGAAAATCTGTTATCGGCGAAGTCAACCTTCCCATGACAATTGGTCCACATACGTTCCAAATCACCTTCCAGGTCATGGACATTCAAGCTGCTTATAGCTGTTTGTTAGGACGACCATGGATCCATGAAGCAGGGGCAGTAACTTCTACGCTCCACCAAAAGTTAAAGTTTGTAACAAATGGAAAATTGGTAACAATAAGTGGAGAACAAGCCTTGATGGTGAGTCATTTATCCAATTTCTCTTTCATAAGTGCCGATAATGAGGAAGGAACTCAGTTCCAAGGTCTCTCTTTAGAAGACGAATCTTCCAAGAAGAAAGCATCGATCTCTTCTTACAAAGAGGCGGTAAAAGTAGTAAAAGATGGAACTACCACTGGCTGGGGGAAAGTTGTGATCCCTACCAAAAATGAAACTAGAGCAGGTCTCGGATGTTCACCAACATTCTCAAACTGCACCAAGAAGGATGAAACCCTTCGTCCGATCAAAGAAACATTCATTAGTGGAGGATTCCTTAACCCAATTCCTCAAGAGGTTAATGTCCTTATTGAAGAATGCGTCGAAGAAGGTCTACCTGATCCTGAAGAAGAATGGAAATGTTATCTCAATGACTCGGGATACATATCTCAGGAAGAACCATATCCTCCTTCAGAGAAATCCAAAGGCAATGAAACTGAACCTATTCCTGCAGAAATCTGGGACACCTTGGGACAACCAAGTGGAAAATTTGATTATATGGTGAAATATACAGCACCTGAAAGTTACAAGATTGCGATTGAGGATATCCAACCAACTGGATGGGGAGATTCCTTTGAATATAATAGTCAACCAGAAGAGGCTTACCAATGCTCTCAATTTTCTCAGCAGCCTGAAATTACTGAAGATTTCGGATTCAACGCATCTGCCAAGATTGATAATCCTGAAGATGGTTATTATCACATAAATGCCATTTTTGAAGATGAAGGGGAAGATGATCCCGCAGCTGACTCAGAAAGTGTTGCTGACAATGAGTCTCTTCATCCTGAAGACTGGGAAATACATCCTGAAAATTCTGAAGATTGTGACTCATCTTATGCTCTTCAAGAAGTAGAAGAAGACCGTTTCAACTCTACAAAGAACAAGGTTGACAAACCAGGACCTTCAAATCCTGCTCGACCAGCGGTCAATGTCAACACTGAAGATAACTCTGAGGAGAATTTTCCTGAATACATAATACACAGAGGAGTTCGTTGCTACTGGAAAGCTGTCGACGTTCCGAATGTTGTTCGCCGCTCAAAGTAATCACTTCGCTGTTATTTTGACCTCCTGCCTTGCCCAAAGCAGAGAGATGTTTTATAGGGCTTTGCTTTTAAATGTTCCGCCCAAATAACTTTGTGTATAGGGCTTTGTTTTAAAAGTTTCCCTCTTTGTCCCGCCCAAGACAAATGAGTTTGTGTTTAGGGCTTTGTTTCAAAAATGAATCATAAATAAAGTGTCATTTTGAATTCCCTACATTATATGTTTTATTTTTTTGCCTTTTTTTCTGGAAATGGTAATCCTAAAAAACCAAAATAAAGAAAAAACTTTTTCAAAAAAAATCTGCATACACTCTTGCATTCATAAATTTTCTGAAATAAATATAAATCACATGTGCAGATTTACTATTGATAAACCCATTGAATGCAATAACCCTATGCCCTCTCCCAACTTTGAGTTTCCTGTGTTCGAAGCCGAAGAAGAGGAAGAAGAGGAGATCCCTGACGAGATTTCTCGATTACTTAAGCACGAGGAAAGAGCCATTCTGCCTCACAAAGAGCCTTTAGAAAAGATCAACTTGGGTTCTGAAGAAGACAAAAAAGAAGTGACCATTGGATCGCTGCTTGATACTGATGTCAAGAGTAAGTTGACAGACCTCCTCAAAGAATATGTTGACGTGTTTGCCTGGTCCTACCAAGACATGCCTGGGTTGGATACCAATATTGTTCAGCATTACTTGCCATTGAAGCCAGAATGTCCGCCGGTTAAGCAGAAATTGCGAAGGACTCACCCTGATATGGCTAACAAGATCAAAGTGGAAGTTCAGAAACAGCTCGACGCAGGTTTTCTTGTCACCTCTGAGTATCCTCAATGATTGGCCAACATAGTGCCAGTTCCGAAGAAAGATGGCAAAGTCAGAATGTGTGTTGACTACCGTGACTTGAACAAGGCCAGTCCAAAAGATGACTTTCCATTACCACATATTGACATGCTGGTTGATAACACTGCTAAGTTCAACGTCTTTTCCTTCATGGACGGGTTCTCCGGTTATAATCAGATCAAAATGGCTCCTGAAGACATGGAGAAGACATCTTTCATCACCCCATGGGGTACCTTTTGCTACAAAGTGATGCCATTTGGATTAAAGAATGCAGGCGCAACTTACCAAAGGGAAATGACTACTCTCTTTCATGACATGATGCATAAAGAAATTGAAGTTTATGTGGACGACATGATAGCCAAGTCCAGCACAGAAGAAGAACACATTGAATACCTTTTGAAGTTGTTTCAACGGTTAAGGAAGTATCAGCTTCGCTTGAATCCTAACAAATGTACTTTTGGGGTTAGATCTGGAAAACTCTTGGGTTTCATTGTCAGCCAAAGAGGTATCGAAGTAGATCCCGACAAAGTCAGAGCTATTCAAGAAATGCCTGTACCAAAGACTGAAAAGCAAGTAAGAGGATTTCTCGGACGATTGAACTACATCTCCAGATTTATCTCTCAAATGACTGCTACATGTGGGCCAATTTTCAAGCTTCTCCGCAAAGATCAAGGGGTTGTATGGACTGAAGATTGCCAGAAAGCGTTCGACAGTATCAAAGAGTACCTGTTAGAACCACCAATATTGATTCCTCCAGTTGAAGGAAGACCATTAATCATGTACCTTACTGTGTTAGAAGAATCCATGGGCTGTATGCTTGGGCAACAAGATGAAACTGGTAAGAAGGAGCATGCCATCTATTACCTGAGTAAGAAATTCACAGACTGTGAGTCTCGTTACTCCATGCTCGAAAAAACATGTTGTGCTTTGGCTTGGGCTTCAAAACGTCTCCGCCAATACATGATCAACAATACTACTTGGTTAATCTCCAAAATGGATCCGATCAAGTACGTCTTTGAAAAGCCTGCCTTAACAGGAAGGATTGCCCGATGGCAAATGCTGCTATCCGAATATGACATTGAATACCGTGCTCAAAAAGCGGTCAAAGGAAGCATTCTCGCCGATCACTTGGCGCATCAACCAATTAATGAATATCAATCTCTCAAGTTTGACTTTCCTGATGAAGATGTCTTGTACTTGAAGATGAAAGATTGTGACGAACCGTTACCTGAAGAAGGTCCTGAGCCTGGATCAAGATGGGGCCTAATTTTTGATGGAGCAGTAAACGCTTTTGGCAATGGAATTGGGGCAATCATCATCACTCCCAAGGGTACTCATATCCCGTTCTCCGCCAGATTGCTATTTGAGTGCACCAACAACATCGCAGAATATGAAGCTTGTATCATGGGTCTCGAAGAAGCCATTGACTTAAGGATCAAGATCCTCGACATATATGGAGATTCAGCCCTCGTGATCAACCAAATCAAAGACAAGTGGGAAACTTACCACCCTGGCTTGATTCCTTACAGAGATTATGCAAGACGTCTGTTGACTTTCTTCAACAAGGTTGAATTGCATCATATACCTCGAGATCAGAATCGAATGGCAGACGCCTTGGCTACTTTATCTTCCATGTTCAAAGTCAATCATTGGAACGATATGCCTACAGTCAGAATTACGCGCCTTGAAAGGCCCGCCTATGTGTTTGCAACTGAAGTAGTCATCGATGATAAACCGTGGTTCCACGATATCAAACGCTTCCTTCAAACTCAAGAGTACCCGCTTGGGGCATCAAACAAAGATAAGAAAACTCTAAGGAGACTTTCTGGCAGTTTCTTCCTGAACGGAGACGTGCTATACAAAAGAAACTTCGACATGATTTTGCTCAGATGCGTGGATAGACACGAAGCAGACATGTTAATGCATGAAGTGCATGAAGGGTCCTTTGGAACTCATTCAAACGGGCATGCGATGTCCAGAAAGATCTTAAGAGCAGGATACTATTGGTTGACAATGGAATCAGATTGTTATAAACACGTGAAGAGATGTCACAAGTGCCAGATCTACGCAGATAAGATCCATGTACCGCCGACTCTACTCAACGTTCTCTCATCTCCGTGGCCTTTTTCCATGTGGGGTATCGACATGATCGGAATGATCGAACCGAAAGCTTCAAACGGTCATCGTTTCATCTTGGTAGCAATTGATTACTTCACCAAATGGGTCGAAGCAGCATCTTATGCCAATGTTACAAGACAAGTGGTTGTGAGGTTTATCAAGAATAACATCATTTGCCGATATGGTATTCCCAGCAAGATCATTACTGACAATGGTTCAAACTTGAATAACAAAATGATGAAAGAATTATGTGAGGAATTCAAGATTGAGCATCACAACTCTTCTCCTTACAGACCAAAAATGAATGGCGCCGTTGAAGCTGCTAACAAGAACATTAAGAAGATCGTCCAGAAAATGGTCGTCACTTACAAAGACTGGCATGAAATGCTGCCATTTGCTTTACATGGGTACCGTACTTCAGTGCGTACTTCAACAGGGGCAACTCCCTTTTCTCTAGTATACGGCATGGAAGCTGTGCTCCCCGTAGAAGTTGAAATACCATCAATGAGAGTCCTCATGGAAACTAAGTTATCAGAGGCTGAATGGTGTCAAAACAGATACGATCAGTTGAACTTAATCGAAGAAAAACGTATGACTGCTCTATGCCATGGACAGTTATACCAAGCAAGGATGAAACAAGCTTTCAACAAAAAGGTTCGACCTCGTGAATTTCGAGAAGGCGACCTCGTGCTTAAAAAGATATTGTCTTTTCAACCAGATTCTAGGGGCAAATGGTCTCCTAATTACGAAGGCCCGTATGTTGTCAAAAGAACATTTTCTGGCGGCGCCATGACTCTTGCAACCATGGATGGTGATGAACTCCCATATCCTGTGAATGCTGATGCAGTCAAGAAATACTTTGTCTAAAATATACAAAAGAACAGCTCGGTAAGTTGAAAACCCGCAAAGGGCGACTTAGGCAAAAATGAGCGTCTCGGTGGACTGAAAACCCTAAAGGGCGGTCCAGGCAAAAATTAGAGACAATAAACAAAAAAAATTCATCCTGGTAGATTGAAAACCTGAAAGGGCAATCTAGGCAAAAATTAGGGATTTATGACAAAGTAACTGCATTAGTCCGTACTTCGTCACCTGAAGAGTCTGTACCTCATCAAAGGATCTTCAATCAAATCATCGCCAATCTGAAGCGACAAACACAGTTGGGACTCAAAGTTGTTAGGGGGAATAGTGGTTATTGCTTTCAATGTAGCCTTTTCCGCATAATTACCATTTCCAACTTTTGTAAATACTCTATGGAATCATGCCTTTAGCTGATTTCCATCCTATTAAATAAATTTGAGCCTTGTGCCCATTTGTTTGCAATCTCTAATTTCTTTTAGCTTGCAAAATGACGCTTTAATTGTGTTATTCACTTTTGGAAAAAAAGAGGAAAAAAAGTTTTAAATGAATTTACTTCACTTTTCTTTTTTCAAAATAAAAGCGAAATTTTCCTTTGAGTTGTGAACAACCGAAGGAACATCAACAGCTATCTCCATAGGATGAATCAAAGATTATGATAGGAAAAGCTCTTCTATCCCCAGTGAAGAAGGTCTTTTATCCCCAGTAAAGAAGGTCTTTTATCCCCAGTGACGAAGATTTTCCATCTCCAGTGAAGAAGCTCTTCCATCCCAGTAAAAATGCTTATCTTCCCCAGGGAAGTTTAAAACACGCAACATGTAACACCCTGGATTTCCGCTTACCCTGGTAGCAGGAATTGCTATGAATATGTACTTAACCCCTAGGTACATGGTTCGATTCCTGCGGGAGGCAAAAACAATATTTCCTAGGCAGCCGATAAGCGGACCTAGGGGGGATTATTGATTAAGCTGGTGACATGCTTGGTAGGCCGAAAGCCCCGCGGGGTAAGCGGAAATCCAGGGTGTTACATTAAAAGGCGCCTTTTTAATGTAACACCCCGATATCCGCTGCACGCATCAACCAGGTCGGTCCGTCCGGCCAGTTGTCGAGTCGTAGTTAGTTAACAATCGAGTATTGTTAATTACTTTTATCTGACTGTTGTTTATGTTGTAGTGCTTAGTTGAGATGGCTGGTAGAAACGATGCTGCAATTGCTGCTGCTTTGGAGGCTATGGCGCAGGCTTTGGCAAATCAGCCAAATGCTGATGAGAATGCAGGATCTCGCAGTTTAGCAACCTTCCAGAGAGAGAATCCGCCGGTCTTCAAAGGCAAGCATGACCCTGATGGTGCATTGGAGTGGTTGAAGGAGATTGAGAGGATATTCCGTGTGATGGACTGCACTCAGGCGCAAAAGGTTCGGTATGGAACTCATATGCTGGCAGTCGAAGCTGATGACTGGTGGTTAGAGACTCGTCAGAGATTGGAAGTTGCTGGTGAAGAGATCACTTGGATTGTTTTCCGCAGAGAGTTTCTGAGGAAGTATTATCCTGAAGATGTTCGGGGTAAGAAGGAAATTGAGTTCCTTGAGCTAAAACAGGGGAATATGTCAGTGACAGAGTATGCTGCAAAGTTCACTGAGTTGGCTAAGTTCTACCCGTACTATGAAGGAGCAGGTGCTGAATTTTCAAAGTGCATCAAGTTTGAGAATGGGTTGCGCTCAGAGATCAAGAAAGCTGTTGGATATCAGAAGATCCGTATCTTTGTTGATTTGGTTGATAGTTGCCGGATTTATGAGGAGGATAGTAAGGCTCACTACAAGATCATAAGTGAGAGAAGAGGTAAGCAACATCAGAACCGTGGGAAGCCTTACAACACCCCAACTGATAAGGGAAAGAATAACGCAGTTGATGCAAAGAAGCCAAGTGGGGGAGGAGCTCCTACCTCGGTCCAATGCTACAGGTGTGGTGTGATTGGTCATCGTGCCAATGAGTGTCCTAGTGTTGAAAAGAAATGTTACAAGTGTGGAAAAACGGGACATCTCCTGGCTGACTGTAAAAGTAATATCGTGACTTGCTACAACTGTGGGGAGGAAGGCCATATTAGCACTAATTGTCAAAAATCTAAGAAGGCTAAGTTTGGAGGAAAAGTCTTTGCTTTGACTGGTTCGCAGACCAACCAAGAGGGATGATTGATTCGAGGTATGCATTTCATTATTAGCCACCCTTGTAGTGATAATATTATCTTCTTGAAAGATTGTTAGTTGGAGTGTGGAATGAATATCCGAACCTGAAATTTTCGAGGACGAAAATATTCTAAGTGGGGGAGAGTTGTAACGCCCCGATATTTACTTATTTTATTTAATTAAATACTTTTGAATTATTTTTGGGATTTGTTTGAAATATTTATTTAAGTTGGCATGTTGAATTAATCGGATTAATTTAGTTGAGTAAGTGGTAGAAAATAATATTAGAAATAAGACTAGATATAAAATTGGCTTATTCTATGGTGTCATGAAGTAAAAGTGGGGTGTAGGTATTAGGTCCAACTGGTTTATTAGAAAAATAGAATAATAGAGTTATTATAAGAGAATGGGAAAAATAGAATTAGGTTTTTAGTGCTGTCAGAAGAAAGAAACATAAAAGGTTGGAGAAGAGAAAAGAAGAACGTAGAATTTGGGAAAGAGAGAAAGCTGAGTGAGGTGGAATTTCAACGGCAAGAAAACTCAACGAACGATTTCGAGGTAAGGGGGAGAATAGCTTTTAATAAAAGGGCTCATGCATGTCGGGTAGGGTAGAGGAGTTCTTAACCTCCAATAGAAATTTGGTTAATTGATTTGAATTCTTTAATTGATGATTGAATTACTGTCATGTGATGAATTTTATGTTGAAATCTGTGAATTGATGATTGGTATATTATTTTGTTAAATTGTGTTGTATTATGTTCACCAATCGATGGTTTATTCTTGATGAGAAAATATATGACTCCTTGTACATAAAAGCTTTTACCTTTAATTTTTGAATTTTATTAGTTTAAATGTGGTTTAATTTGATGAAGGGAAACTGAGTCGTAGAGATTAATTATATTTAACTTGTTTCAGTTGAGGTCGAATTCAAAGGGGTAGATGAGTGAACTGTATTTTTATTTGAATTGGTATGCAGGTATTAGTTTTTTTGAATTTCATATGGCTGCATGTTCGGTCTAAAAGTTCTACTAAAATTGCATATTATTATCTGACTCTGATGTACTGTGCCTATATTAAAAAGTTTAGTTACTATGAAATATCCATGAATTAAGTATAATAATCAGTACAAAGGCTTGGCATGGAATTGATTTTACTTCTTTTGTTTATTGACTTGTAGCTGCTACGAGATTGCGATATTTATGGCTTACAATTTTCATAAAATAAACGTTTACATATAAATTATTATGAAATAACACTTTTTAATGAACTTGGTTCTCTTATTAAAACTTGTTGCTTTTCCTTGAGATCCTATATTAATAGATGGAACTGTTATCACCGTTATTTGAAAATTATAAATTAAGTCTTTTTGGATCTACTGAGTATTATTGTATTTGTAGTTGGGATTTTGAGTTTGGGTTTTACTTGATTTTATATGTTTAGAGTTGTTAGATATATTTTCGAGTTGTTTAGAGTTAAATCTGACGAGTAGGAAAATTAAAGGTATTTGACCCTTTAGAGTTGTTTTATTATTACTTGAGTCAGACCATTAGCCAATTAAGCTCATAGGAGTTATTTTTATATGCAAGAGTTGTCAGTAGAGTAATTTTGAGCACTTTAGAAGTATTTTAGAGTTGTAGGAATTATTCTAGAATTGTTTAGAGCTCTTCGGGAACTCTGTTGAGTTATAATTATATATTGTTATAACTTTTTTATGAGTTAATAATATAGAATAAATTAATGAAAATATTCTGTTGAGATGTTTTGAATTCATAAAAATGTTATTTTTGATTCTTTTGAATTTTTGAGACTGTTGGCTACTCTTGGACAGCGTTAAGGGTTGCTTGGAATGATTTAAAGGATTAAAATTAATTTTGATTGATTTTATTAATTTTGACGAGAGATGAATATGTATAGAAAAATGTTGATGTTGTGCATGATTATTATGCTTTCTAATTGAATACTTGTTGATTTTATAAGTATATTATGGTGGTTGACCGATGGTGAGTATGTGATGTTGAATGATATTAAAGTTGTTGTTGTGTTGTTGGATAATAGTTCGAGTAGGGTGAACAATTATCGTGGGTCAATGCATGTTGTTTATTGTCGGGAGAAGATTTTAAATCTTATGTTGTTGTTGCATTGATGTGTTTTGACATGCATTCATGATGTCGTTGTTGTTTGTGAAAGAGGCGAGTTGCAATCCGAGCAGGGTGAATTGGTGACTTGTCACGAATCCGAGCAGGGTGGATTCGGGGTTCGAGCAGGGTGAACCCGGTTCCCAAGTGAACCAATTTTTGATGATATGGTACCACATATGCATATGCATATAGTTGCATAGACGAGTTTAATTACATAACAAGTCATGTGTATATTTGTTGAATTATAATTATTGAGTTGGGATTGATTGGTGTGTTGGGTGCAAGAGTGTAATTGATACATATGATTGAGATTATGTAGAATATATTATGTGTTGATATCCTACCTTGTAGTATTTACCTTTGATTATTGATTGTGATTTCTCACGCCTTCTGTTTGAATGTTACCTCTACGTGGGTAACGCGCAGATGACAAGGAATCGAGTAGCTGAGGTATGGAGCGATGCCTAGTATTGCGTAGTTCGAGTCGGGTTCTGCTCTGATATGTAACACTCGGGGATGAACGCTTGTTTTTGCAATTCTTTTATTATGATTCGTTTTTGGGAAGTTTTTGAGATGATTATGAACTCCTTGATTGTGTTGAAACTGTTGGTACTTTCCGTCCTTTTTAAAGACGATAATTACTATGCATTAGTTATTTCCGTTGTGTTAATAAAGTGAAGTTGAACAATAATATAATTTTGATGTCGGTTCATCCGTGCTAATGTGTTATGTATCTTTATTTAAACATCTGAGCATACGTTTGTGAAAAGTTGATGATGTAGCATCCCATTATTTGTTTGATTAAATTTTTACTCACTCTGATTATTTATTTAAATTTACGATGGGGAAATGGGGTGTTACACAACACCATTCATCACCCGTGTTATCTACACCGTGTTGAAGAACATTTGCCAAGTATCTGGTTGTATTGCGACGTTGGTCCATCTCCAGTATATACTTCTTTGTCTGTCAGTATCGTCAGCATGCATGATACATTCATGACATTCATCATTCATACATATTTGCATCATTTATGCATTCTTGCATTTTTCAATGTTTGCTTTAAAATCACTTGTTTAGGATATATTTATCCTCAAAAAAAAAGAAAAAAAAGAAAAAAAGAAGAGAAAAAAAGAAGAAAAGAAACAAGTATGGGCGTGTCATCTCTCCAAGTAGGTTGTCACCCATAAGCAGAAAGAACATCTTCTTTCTCCAGTTCCCCACTGAGATCATTCCTCGTGGAAGAAGGTTGCTTTAGTTTCTCCTCTCAAAACAAAGGAGGAAATCCCCAGTTGAGTTCATTCCTCATTGGGTACAAAGTCTTGTTTGACTATTTCTTTCCAATTCATTCTTGGTTAGAACCTTGTCTTTACCAAAGATTCAAATTCCGATTCTTCAAATAGAGTCGTGAAAAACAGACAATAAGCAATAGCCTCATCATCTGAGCAACTTATGTCTCTTTCAAAATCTTTTTCCTCTCTAGGAAATCAATCATAAAGACCACTTGACAATCAGGGTCTTATTACTGTTCACAAGGCTGAATAACCAGTAATTTCCCTAACAAAGTCTCCAGGATCATTTTATCACTCGGCTGATAATTGATCTTGTCTTCAGAACCGCTATCACGAGGCTGGTAGTCGGTAACCCTTTTGTTCTGGTTATATTATTTAACATGTCTATCACCGTGCTGATAGTCGGTAATATTAACCGAACCTTTGAAACTCTTTTTACCTTGTCAAGTCTATCACCATGCTGATAGTCGGTAATACAGTTTCATACCTTTCACCTTCGTATTATTAAACAAGTCTATCCCTGTGCTGATAGTCGGTAATGTCGATTGGTAAGCTTTTCTTACAAAGCTATCATTCCCAGGTAAAGCATACACTTGCTTTCCCGATAAAACGGATTCTCTTCCTAAAACGGATTGAGGCATCCTTCCCGATCTCTTTTCCCCAGCGGAGTCAGTTTGATATCCCTCGGTAAAGACATCCTTGCATCATTCGCAATTTTGGTATCTTAGGTCCAAAATTTGCGTCTTCTGATATTTAAGTCTCTTCCACCCTATCAAAACGAAGATTTTCAATCTTCATGTCTCAGGTTGAAGAAACTTAAATAGGGGCATCTGTCATACCCCAATTTTTGACCTAAGATACCACCTCATATCATCTGCATATGCATCATTTGCATCTCTAACAGACTGCATAGCTTGTGTTTGTTACTTGTGACTCAGCAGGATTTAATCAGGAAAATCACTCATCAGTACAAGTAACAATCAATTAGGGTTTTGTTCTCCCTTCATCTCAAAAGAACTATCTTCATCAACAATCAACATTTGGTCCTCAGAGATTCACTTCAACAAACTCAACAGCTTTGAATCGACTGAATTAGGGTTTTGACTGAAGACAGCATGCTCTTGACTTTTGCTCAGGATTTGACCTAATGACTTGGGACATGATCTCAAGACCCCAAGTGCATCATTTTGACCTAATCCATTGGCTCAGAACATCTCCTACACAAAGATTGATCAGACAAATCCTCAGATCAGGGTTTTTTGAACTATCAGGGACTAAAATCAGGGATCACATTTGGGAAACCCTAAAAATCCCCAGGAAGTCAATCAAAGGTTTCAATCATCCTCAAATAATCCCTATGACAATATGCAATGTAAATTACATCTCAATTCAAGACCTACAGGCATCAATTTCATCAGGTCGACAATTAGGGTTTTTGACCTAATTCACTGAACAACTGACTTTTTAATCAGGACATGGTGCCACAACTCAAATCATGATTCAATATCCTCAAATTCTTCAATATGATCCATTCATACTATTCATTTGATGAGGATAGCTTGTTTCACTTGAAATCTCCAGAAACGCGATTCGTCTGAAAAAGTCAACTGTATAAGATCACCATTGACTTTTGGGGAATTTTGGTCAACCATGACTTTTGAAGTTTTGAATCATCAATATATGATATGAGAAGTCATTTGATCAAGGAAAATCAAGAAAATCAATCAAGAATCAAAAAGTCAAAAGTTTGACTTTCATACTTAGAAAATTTTCTAAGTGTTTTTCAATGGTTTTTTCCAAACTTTGGAAGGGAATTTCTCAAAATTTCACCTACAAACTGAAAAAAACTCCCAACATGAAAGTTGTAGATTTTGATCCAATAAACAACTTTGACACATATAAAATTTTTCCATAAGATCAACCATTTAAGAGATATGGTGCTTCAAAGTTGGTACTTTTTGAAAATTTCACTTAAAACTTCATTTTCTCCAAAGTTCATGGATCTTTTTCACCCATTTCCTTAAAGGTCTTGAAGAAACTTTCAACTAGGGTTTTGAAGTGTGTAACATGAGCTTTCCAAAATGTCCAAGAGCATGAAAAAATATGGAGTGTAGCTATGGTTTTGAATTTTGCCATTAGTGAACTTTTCACTTGAAATTTCAAGCCATTTTTGCAAAGTTATGAACCAATTTGCCAAATGATCCAAGTAATGATGCATAGAAGCAATGATTAAATGATATTTTTCTGATTTGAGATCAGAATGGAAAGAGATAAGAAGCTTAGAGTTTTAACCATGGTTTGGTCACTTTAACCATTTTGCATTAATGTAAAAGATTCCTTTCTATCCCTTAAGCCAAATCATCAAACTTTGAAGCAACTTGCAAAGGTCTGAGTTCAGAACTCTTGGCCTATAAATAGAGGTCATTTCCACTCTTCAATTCACACCAAAACCTCACAATTATAGGTTTTCTCTCTTCTTTCTTGAATTGCAAGTTTCATAGTTTTCAAAGAGGTAGAAAACTCAACCTCCAAACCCTTTGAGTTATGGCCAAAGTGATGGTTCTAACATCTCATAAACATCAAATATGATGTGTTTGATCCACTCACACACCCCAAATCACCCTAAATCTCAGAATCACTCTTCAACCACCATGTTTGCATAAAATGAGCCTTAACATATCAATTCTCATACCAGGCCATATCTGTCCAATCTAACCATCCAAACACACTCCATATACTTCATATGAACTGTTCCAACCATTATCCATGATCTGAAACATCAAAATCAGCTAGCTTGATCCTCACTTGAACCATACTGCAGATCGAGTACCATGGATTGATCAAGAGGTTTTCAAATTGCTCCAGGCATCCAAACATGTTCCATAAGGTCCACTGAAGGTGTTCAGATCAAGAAACAACAACTGGAACTCTTCATTTGCAGAATTCGATTCTCAGTTTTGCCATTTTTAAGGTAAGTGCTCATGAACTTCAAACTCTATCATACATGCATCATAAATGAAAAACTAAGTTACCATCTTGTTTCTGCACCATCACTGAATAATAACCCTCAATCAATTGCATCATATCATGATCATACACGATTTCACATTGAATTTCAGTTTTAGGGTTCTTCGTGTTCATCACAAAATTGACCCCCTTAGAGTAAAAATAAATGAATTATAAGACCACCATCATGTTCCTCGTGAAAAACCGAGTGAGATAGACCCTTTGATTGATCAAAACAACTCAGTTTTCAGAAAATTCAAAATCAAGTTAGGGATGTGTTCTTGGCGCCATTTTTTGTTCAGAAATTCAAATGGTTCGTTTTAAAATATAATTAAATGGAAGCGTGTTATTTACAAGCTGCGCGCGCAGCTCAGTTGGCAAGTGTTTTGGTTGGTAACCTCCAGGTCGTGGGTTCAAACCCTTGTGAGACCAAACCCTCTTTTTTAACACTATTTTCTTTCATTTTCTTTTACAACTTCATTTAATTATTTAATACATCAAATTAACTTATTTTTTCTTCATTTTTTAAACACCTCTTATTTAATATACCTATTTTGACAATATTAAAAAAAATCACAAAAAAAAGATTTATTTAATGTGTTTTTAATTAGGTTTAAAATGATACATTTTAAGTGTTTTTTAAATACTTTAAATATTGTTTCTTCATTTAATTTTCAAACCTAATCACTTGTAAATATTTTGTGATCAAACCCTAATCACTTAGGTCTTAATTAAGCATTAAAACTTGTTTTAAACTTAATTAAGTTAATTTCTTTCAAATTCAAATCGTTTTAAAACGAACGATCATTCTTTTCAAAAACGATAAACCATTTCTTTTTGAAACTATTGATTAAACCTTTTTAATTGATCAAATGATTTTCAAAATGAAGTGGGGCCTCTCGAATATTAGAGAGTATAAGACCCACTCTTTTTTTCCCTTTACAGTTTTTCTTTGTACAGAAAACTTTTTCAAAACAATACTTTTCCAAACAGTTTTTTTAACAACAAATCACACATCTTTTTCAAACCATCCACCCTGTTTTATGAAAATAAAACAGGGGCCTCTCGAATATTAGAGAGTGTAAGTCCCATTTCTTTTCTTTTTTGTACAGTTTTTCTTCAAACAGAATAAACTTTTCAAACAAATCTTCAAACAGTTTTTTCAAAAGCGAAACCTCGCGTCCTGTAAATAAACAATCAACCATGTTTTGTAAATAAAACACGGGCCTCCACGTAGGTATAAGTCCCAAGCCCTTTTGTACATACCCACTCTAGTACATGAAATTAGGTATTTCATTGTACGCCTTTTGTACATATCTCAATCAATGTGTTTTTTAACTTTGAATAACAAACCAAAAATGAAGGTTTACTTTAAATCTTCCCAAAAATATACCATGGGCCTCCATGTAGGTATAAGTCCCAAGCCCTTTTTGTAAATACCTGTTTACATAGCTTTGAATAAATTCAAGTGGACCTCTCCCCGAGTGTGAGTCCCGAGCCCCGTGTATACAAATGGATCATGCTTACAGGTATATTTCCTTCATAAACTCCATTATATACACACACTTTGTCATATATATATAATTGTTCATACCTGTTCATGTTTGTTAATACTTGTTCATGTTTGTTCATATGTGTGATATGTGTGCTTGTTCAACTTAGTACAACACTAGGTTCCCCATAGCCTCCTATTGGGCTTCGTGCAAAGAATCTCCACTAGTTTAGGTTAGGACATAGAGTATGGTTTCCCGGTGAAATCGCTCTAAGAGCTCAAACCAACTATACCATGCCTCCCCTTGGGCTTTGTACAAACGAGTGACCCTCCCATAGCCTCCTCTTGGGCTTACAATGCAAGGACCCTGGATTGTCCCTCCCATAGCTTCCTCTTGGGCTTACAATGCAAGGACCCTCGGATAGCCTCCTCTTGGGCTTCGTACAAGGACCCACGGGCTTCTTATAAGCATCCCCAATATCCAAATCAAATACCCTAGGAGATTAGACATTTTTCATCTCTATGCTAGGAGTATCTCTTTTATATCATCACAAACAATCAATCAATCAATTAAACTTTTTTGCCACAAGGCTGGCTAATCAATCCAACTTTCTTTTTGCCACAAGGCTGGCTAATCAATCAAACTGTTTTACCACCGTACTGGATGATTAATCAAAGTTTTTGTCACAAGGCTGATTTCATTGAAACTTTTGCCACAAGGCTGGCTGATTAATCAAAGTTTTTGTCACAAGGCTGACTTCATTGAAACTTTTGCCACAAGGCTGGTTAAACAAAAACATCTTTATCATTCTAAGAAACCTAAGTGGCATGGCCCCGGGCTTATAATGAAAAGATTTTCAAACAAAATCAAACAGATGTATGTGATGATATAGATTAGATACATCTAGCATTTAGACGACATTTGTCTATTTTCCTTTGCTTCCACTAGCATAAGTGGGAACTACGATTGCTCTGACTTTCTCAACATCCCTTTGAGAATACGTAGGCACAAGGTCGATCCTTGGCGAGCAAAACAAAACAAAAAAAAACCAATCAAACCTTAGCACCCGTAGACCCCGAGCTACAGATGCTCTGATTCCCTCTAAGGGATATGTATGCAGAGGATCGCGATGATCTTTGCGAGCATAATCAAACAAACACCTTAGGTCCCACCTATTTCACAAGAACCTCCACAAGAATGGAATAAATAAAACAAAGAAACCTATAGAGTACTATAGATACGTTGGGTGCTAATACCTTCCCTTCGTATAACCAACCCTCTTACCCAAAGATCTCTCCCCCACTTTTAAGGTTATTGCAACTTTTTTCCTTTTCCTCTTTTGGAAACAATAAAAAGTTTGGTCCGTACAAAAGAAAAATCATTTTTTGAGCACTCGAGCCCAAAGAAGGCATCAGGTGTCTCATCCCAAAAAAAAGACAACGATTTTTCCCGCGACAATGCCTTCCTTCAGAAAACATTTACATCATCATTTAGTGTACCTAGATAAACATCTATGTCGTTTCCAGGTTGTTTTGGCCCTGAAATCCTCAAAGATAACAACATATATTTTAGTTTCATGAACAACCAAGGAGATAGGTACTCAGATTAGTACTCAAATTATCAAAGGAGTTCATTCCACAAAGTATGATTAGTACTCAGATTATCAAAGGAGTTCATTCCATCTGTGGAAATTCCAAGCCTAATATTTCTTAGTTCATGGCCAAAATCCAATAACAACGAATCAATTTTCTTGCATTACAAAGAATCAGCTACAAGGTGAAATTTTCTATCATATTTTCCTTCATCTGCATGCCATATAATATTCTTTCATAATTCGCATTAGAAAATAGTCTCTTGAACCTTTGAATTATTGGCAGGTAACATAACACTTTCGCAATAGGACGCTTCTTGCTAACATCGTCATCCTCATAACCACTACTTTTTAGGAATTGATTCAATTTTTCACACTCTTTCCTGTATAATATGCAATCATTATGGCATACATACATTTTAATATACTCTAAACCCATTGGACATAATATCTTATTGACCTCATAACAACGGTTTGAGAAATGGTTGTCATCAAGAAGCATTTGTTTCATCAACTCAAGAATTGTTACTCTTTACTTTCATGCCTTTTACTTTTTCCCCTTGGGATTTTATTTCCTTTTTCATAAAAAAACCAAAAACATCTAAATATGACAAAACCCTAAAAAAATCTTAATAATTTTGTGTGGACTTGATGTTACTATCCCATGCTTGAGGAGTTTGGACTTTTGGACTGATACTTAGGATGCTTTCCTTTGCTTAGAGATTCATCTGAAACTTTAATTCATCTGAACCTTGGACTTTCATCTGGGAACTTGGCCCCTGTTTTGATAAACAGTTGAATTTTTGAACTTGGGATTTCATTTGGTGCTTTGTGATCTTAATGTTCATATGATACACTTATGGTCTTGAATTTCATCTGATTGCTTGATTCATCTAAGGAATTGGATTCATTTGATCATATTGATTTACTTGCTTGCTTGTTACTAAACTCCAAAGAGAACGAAAAGCTTATTTTTACCAATGCCAAGTACTTGCTCCATCTTGTGGTTAGTTCACTTGCACACACAAAGGGTTCCTCTTCGGATACCTTACAATAAAACTTTTTATTTCATGTCATTTACTTTATGCTTTAGGATAGTCTCTTCATCTACTCTCACTTCTTCAATTTTCGAATCTTCTCCCTTTTTCAAAACCTTCTTGTTTTTAAAACTTAAAACTTTTCATAATAAACCTTGACTTTGTTAAGTGATCGTCAAATTATTTTCTCAATAAATGCTAAAACACTTAAGCATATTCAAAATCTTTCAAAAACCATAAAAAGACAAACATCATCAAACTTTCTTTTTGTGCCTTTGTGCACTTTTCTTTTTAAAACATTTTCATAAAAAAAAGAACATTAGTCCAATTCTTGCAGTGATGCAAACCGTAAGTCCCCTAAGATTGAGGTTGCATTTGTTGATATTTTCCACATGAATGTGAGACATGCTTGTTGATTAAATCCATGTAAAGTTCTACATATCATGATGCAAATACACACTCCCGCATACTTGTGGATGGAAATCAGTATTTTCCACTCGAAATCAACGAATTGTCTTCTCCATTAAAATCAAACAAAACAAACCTTCGTGTTTCTTTTTTAGCAGAACTACAAATGCTCTGACTTCTATATTGCATAGAAAGATTATGTAGACAAAATTTTTGAGACTCTTGCTTTTGCGAGTTAAGTTAATCAATAGCTTAATCTCCATTTTTCCCCCGCGACACATACAATATCTAGGAATGTAACTATATTCCACAATAATTATTCACTATAATTGTTGTTATAGGTAACACACTACCTACTTTATCACAATAGTCACACGCCCATGGTGGAAAACAGTATACATACAACCACACCCTACCTCAGAACGATTGGTCAACCGTGATGGTATCCATTTTCCAATCGCTGTGAAATGGTTTTTACATAGTAGTGGTGGTGCTGCTGTTTCACCAGAGATTGGATAAAGTACAACGTCTTGAATACCCTAGTGCGCTGCTTCTCATACAATGTTACTCTATTGCATAACATGTTGCAGGCTCTCTTAAATTTTGAATAGCCATTCTATTGAGAATTGTGAATTATGTCGGTGTACCATAATTTATACTCTTATCGGTATATCAATGACCTTTTCTACCCAACAATTAGGCTGCAACAACTAAATTTCATGGACCATTTTTTGTTCCAGAACTAGGATTAATATGTGAAATGGTGAGGTACACTTTGCAGAAGCAGACTTCGGCTTTCGCTGCATCGAAAAAGGGGCTGACGTACCAGGTTATGACTCCAAAGTCTAAGTCAGTGAGAAAATAATGAGTAATGTTTAAGACATAGAGAGAGATAGGATTTGAATACTTGAAAATGTCACACTTTCTCTCTTATATAGTCTAAGTAGTTAAAGTCGTATGCGAGGAGTGCAACGTGCTGTGCAGATAGCTGTGTGACTGATCTGAATGATAGATGATGTCTTAGGGGAAGGATTCGTCTACTTTAGAAGAGAATGAAAGAACCCCTATTTTTCGCGTACGCTTCCTTTGCTTCGCCTCTAGGCAGGACCGACCCTACGAATTAGGAGGTCTAAGGCGAAATTTATTTATTTTTAAATAAAAATATAATAACAAAATTTATAATAAATTTTATATTAAATTTTATTTTAAAATAAAAACCACCAATAAATTTTTAAAATTATTATTTTCCTCAATTAAATCTCTAAATAATATAAATTTTATTAATTTTATTAATTTAATCCTTAATTAATATTAAAACGATCATGTTACTTTTTATCATTTTAATAATATGGGTTAAATTTACTAATTTTATGTATTTCTTAGCTACATAATAAAAATAATTACTTATTATATAAATATATATGAAATTTAAGAATTATATTAAAAAGAGAATTTTATTTTAAAAATTTAATTTAAAATTATTCATTAAAAATATTTACTTTTATTAGTGGGAAATGAATAAATAAATAAATTTATGACCAAATTAAAATTTATAAGGTAGTAATATTCAAATTACTCATAATTTTCTCAAATAAAAAATAAGACATAATTGTATCTATTTAACATTAATTTTTTTGTAAAAATATCTGACATAAATTTTACTTATTAAAAAATAAATTTATAATATTAATCATATATGATAAATATATTGTTAGATGAATAACCAATCTCATTAAATGATAAATGTTTTGTAAAAATTGATGATTAAAGAAAATGAAAAATGTTACTCCAAATCTTAGCACCGTAGGAATCAAACCACTGCCTGCACAAAAAAGTTGATTTTACGCTGCTACTACTACGTCACTACTCAAATATTCTCATTAATTTTATTTCAGTCAGTATAGTAGTTAACCAATTTATTTATAGGCGTTAAATATATGCCTAAAATCAGGCGGCCAACCTATTTAGAGGCTAAGCAAATTTTAAAATGAGACATTTAAAATATATTTTAAAATATTAATTTTATGGTTGTTAAGAGTTGAATTCAAGACTAAAAATAAAAGAGGTTTATATTTTACCAACTCAATTACAATAGTATATGTAACTCAAGTGTCATTATATATTTTTTTAACTAAATAAAAAATATTTAGATTTTTTTAAACCCAAACTTTTGAGGCCTAAAACCCTAACTTGAGTAACTTGACCCTTGGGCCAACCCTGCCTAAAATATATGAGGCCCAAGGCAAATGTCTAGCTTGCTTTACCCTTGGCCGAGCTGCCTATAGGCCTTTCGTTTGTGTCTTATGACCATCCCAGAACCAAATCTAGTGTGGCATGACATGTAAGCAATTTTAATATGACGTCATAAATGTGATATGTACACTTTGACAAAGTGGGAATACATGAAATCATCTAAAAAAAACTTTTTACTTGATGAAACCATGAAAAATCATCTAATGGGGTTCTTAAACTTTAATGTTATAGGTTCATCTTCAAACATACCCAAACCTTAAATATTCATAAATTGCTTACTTATTAAAACCCTAAAAATAAAAAAAAAATCAAAATCAAGTTGAATCTTTTATGGTTATTGAAGATGAGCAATGGACACCATGAGAAGGATATATTGTTAATGTTCAAACACAACATCCACAATAACTTCGCGCCACTTGTCTCAACAAACTCATGACAAAATTCGAAACCATATCCCCACCACCCGCAAGAGGACACCCATCATCTTCTCCAACTGAAAGAATCTCCCTCAAAGACTAGACAACCTCTTAGAGAATAATCCAAAACTGAAAAACATAAACCTAGGAATCCTACTTAGAAACACATGTACTTAATGAAATTTCATACCAGAAAATACTTGAACCTACACATTTATCTTATACAGCTTATCTAGCATCACCGCATGTTTGGAGCCACAGAAACAAGACTAAGGGGTCAATTAACTTTTTGATATAATCAAACAAAATAGCTACTATATAGTCTATTATCAATTTATCATGAAGTTTTCCAGAAAAGGGTTCCATCATAAATTGGGAAATAGCTTTATTTTTTAGGCGAAGAAAACCATCACCAATATCATGAATTGATTTCCTCTCCATGTTATGTGACTTTCCATCAGTTATGAAGGAGGAAAATATATATATAAGAGAAGGGATCCATAAACCTAATGTTGAAGGATGTTATAGGTGGAAATGTTGTGTCTTTGTATCTTGCGGCTCTTAAGCATTAGTCTCATTTTGATTTTAACGCTCTCTCTAATTCTCCAACATATGGTATGAGAGTGTTATTCAAATTTTTTAGGGAGCATGAACTGGATTCTGTCTTGGATCATTTTATAGAGTATGGAAGACTCATAGTTGTTGGGAAAATTGTTGAGTTCAATTGTGTATGGTTAAGTCTCACATCCATTATAAATGGACACAATATTGAATATACAAGAAATATAACCATATACCTAATGTCATCATGTTTTGAATTGAGACGTGGTGTCTCACTCTCTTGTGAGATCCCAAAAATTTTGAATTTTTTTCTCCCATCTTTCCTAGACTCCTCGATCAAAGGATATACTTGTGACACAATGTTCACAGATTTTTATCATGATAAGCCTTTATGATACGTAAATATTAACTCCATAATTTATAATTTATGTGCTTCAAATACTTTAAAGGCTTATTTATTTAATGATTTTTGTTCTTAATATTTTCTTTCTTATGCATAAAAGGGTCCACCAATGTTTTTTTTCTACATATTTTAGTCCTCTTTTATCATAATTTTGCAATTTTGAACTCCTCAATTCTAAATCAAGAACAAATATGTATAACCATGATATTTCGATAACTCTTATGGATGATTAAATTTAAACAATCAAGGTACTTATAGAAAATGCAAGTATGGATCAAAAGGTTCCCCTTATTGCTAAAGTGGTATAAGATGGAAGATCCAATTCCATAATTGAAATATTTACGACTGGAATACCACAATTTTAATTTATGATTGGAGTCAATTTAAGTATCAATTAAGATTAAATTAAATTAATTGATACGATTAAATTAAAATACAATGGAGGCTGGAGGTGCATGGAGGAAAGTCACGTATAGGAGGAGTTTTGCGGCAAAATGGGATACAGAGGGGAGAGGTGGGAAGGTGGAAGCAAGAGGCGATGGAAAGGGTGATTTTTCGTCATCCTCATTTTTCATTACGGAATTCGGAGAGCAGTGGACAGCAAGGGATTTATATGAAGAGTTTAAGACTCTTGGGGACATTGATGAGGTGGTTATTCCACCGAAAAGGGATAAGAGGGGAAGACGATACGGGTTCGTTCGTTTCTTTAACGTATTAGATGAGAGGATGCTTGCAAAGAAGTTGGATAATGTGTTTCTTGATGGAAGGAAGATCTTCGCAAACATCCCTCGATTCTAAAGACCATCCAAGAGAGAAGGTGCTTATGTTAACAACCTAAAGGGGAGGACTGATGGCTTCGCCTCTAATGTTAGAAAGAATAGATCATCTAACTATGTCATTAATGGTTTCGCCAATGCCAAGAGAGATGCTCGTTCCTTTGATGAAGTCACTAGCAACAAGCCCGAGGGGTCTAAAACTTCAGGAAGGATCTCTGGTCGCAGGTGCCCTATGAGTTTTGATGTGGATAAAGAGGAGGTTTGTTATTACGAGAAGACGTTTGTAGGTATCACGAAAGTGGCTGGATCTTCTTATAGCATGAAGAAAGCTTTTCATGAAAAGGGTATTTTTTCCATTAGGGTTACTTCTTTAGGAGCTAATTCTTGCTTGTTGGAAGATTTGATAGAAGGAGAAGTTTCGGTGTTCATTAAAGAACGTAGAGAGTGGTGGCAGCATCGGTTCAAAGACATCTTACCTTGGTCCCCAGAGATTGCGGACCCTGTTAGGTGTGTGTGGTTAAGATGTTTTGGGATTCCCATCCATGCTTGGGGGAATCGGTTCTTTCAGTTTATTTCAGCAACATTGGGTACCTTTGTGCAGAGTGATGATATTACGGCGTCTAAAATCAACATGGATGTAGCTAGAATCAAGATTTTAACCAGTTGTCTCACTTTGATAAATGAATCTTTCTTTGTCTCTATCAATGGCGTTGAATTCAGAATCAACATGGTGGAAGAGTCATATAGTTTTTTGGAGCGTCCATATGGAAGAAGGTTCTTAGACGGTGATTCGGATTCGGAGGACACTTCGGTAAATCCAGGTTCAGAAGGGGATTCAGACGGTGAAGCTGACAGGCGTGAATAGTCTCCGGTATCCAAGGTTATTTTTAACGATGATAATACTGATGAAGGTGATAAGGCATCTAAGGCGGCGTCTGTTGAGATTGTTAGTAGCGGAAACCGGGGGATTTCACGAAATAGGAGCAGTCTAGGTGTTCCTTTTGTAAAGGCTAAACCTGTTTTATCTAAAAATCCTTTACCTATGATGCACTTTTCTACGGAAGTCAGCCCTTTATGTGCCGCTTTAGCTAAAGCAGACTCGTGTAGTGGTAGCCGTGTGGGAGAGACTTTAGGTGTCACGTGGCAAGACGATGTTGAGGGATGTAAATCAGTGGAGGAAGTCAAGTTGTTGAAGTGTGGGCCCGTTTTAGAAAAAGTAGATCATGGGCCCGTTATTGAGAAGATTTCTGTTGGGCCTAATTTGTTGTTGGGAGGCCCAGTGGGGCATATGTCTTTTGATGGGGCATGCAGGAATTTGGTTAAATCCAAAAATGCTAAGAAAATAAAATGTGTGGAGGATTTGGGGGAGAACGTCACTATCGTTCCATCTTTCTACGACTGCTTAGTTCCTAAAATCAAACACAGATCTTGTCGTTCGGGCTCGGAAAAGGGTGACAGTCATGACTTTGAAGATATATCCAGCAACTCATCTCATCTGGGCAATTCTATGACAGACTCAGAAGTTATTAGATGCAATAGAAGAATCGTAAGGAAAGAGTCTGAGGTGGTTGGTAAATTATGGGAATCCATATCTAAGCTGGGAGTGGTTAGCAGGGCAGATGAAGCTTTGTGCATCAAAGAATTGGAGGACATGGAGGCCAGGGATAAAGAAGGTGTTAGGCTTAAGAAGGCGGTTAATTTGTCTATCAAATGAATTTACTCTTGTTCAATATTAGAGGAGGAGGTAGCTCTGTTAAAAGGAGAAGAGTCAACTTCTTGAACAGGTTTGGGAAGATTGATATTTGTCTGTTGCAAGAGACGAAGTTGTCTAGCTTTGATGATTCTGCGATTTTTTTTTGTTTTGGGGGAATAATGATGTGGATTGGTCGGCGTCGCATTCTAGGGGCGCTTCAGGAGATATGGTTATCCTTTGGGATAAATCTTTATCTGTTAATTTCAGTTTTATGGATAAAGGGTATATTGGCATAAATTTAAGTTGGAAAGGTTGTGTTTATAATATTGTCAACATTTATGCTTCATGTAACGTTGCGGATAGGAGGGATTTGTGGAGTTCTTTGGTGAACAGAAGGGTGATAAGTGAGGGAGAAGAGTGTTGTTTGGGAGGCGATTTTAATGAAGTGAGTTGTAGGGAGGAAAGAAAAGGGGAGAGGGTCTGCTATGGCAGTAGAAACATGGAAGATTTTAGGAGATTCATTGAGCTTATGGACTTGGTCGATTTACCGTGTGTGGGCGGCAGGTTTACTTGGTACAAAGACAATGGAAAATCTATGAGCCGCCTCGACAGATTTTCTGGTTTCTAATAAGCTTATTGATGATTGGAATATTATTGATCAAAGAGTGGGAGCGAGAGACGTTTCCGATCACTGTCACATATGGCTTAACGTGGGAAAATTAGATTGGGGACCAAAGCCATTCAGATTCAATAACGCGTGGTTTGCTCACGATGGCTTCTTAAAGTTTTTAGAAGAGGAATGGGCCAAGCTTCAAGTGGAAGGGAGTGGGGAGTTCATTCTTTACGAAAAACTTAAAAGATTAAAAGTTTGCATTAGGAAGTGGAATAGAGAAGTGTTTGGGTGGATTGATTTACATGTTGCGGAGAAGGTGGAGTCTCTTAACGAATTGGACAATCTGTTGGCTGAGCATCATGGAGAAGACATTAAGAGGATGGTAGATGATAGGTTCAATGTGACTTCGGATATCTGGAAATCTTTGATGTTGAAGGAAAGTATGCTTAGGTTTAAGTCTCGTCAGCTTTGGTTAAAAGATGGTGACAGAAATTCAGAATTCTTTCATAAATCTTTGAAAGAAAGGAGGAGATTGAACGCTATTACGGCAGTTGTGTTTGAAGGAGGCAGGGTGGAGGGTGTTGAGGCTGTCAAAGGCACGGTGAAATCGCATTTCGAAGCTATGTTTAAAGAACCTATGCGGGGCAGACCTATCCCGGAAGGTTTGGACTTAAAATCTTTAAATGAAGAGGACTGAACTTGGTTAGAGAGACCGTTTGAGGAAAGCGAAGTTAAGGATGCAGTGTGGGCGTGCGACGGTAACAAAAGTGTTGGTCCAAACGGTTACTACTTTGATTTCTACAAGAAGTGCTGGAGGTTCATAAAGAAAGATGTGTTGAGGTTTGTGGAAGATTTCTACGGAAATGCTAAGCTTTCTAAAGCTTGTTCTTCATCGTTTCTAACATTAATCCCGAAGATAAAAAACCCGCAGCAACTGAGCGAGTATAGACCTATATGCCTTGTTGGAAGCTTATACAAGATTCTAAGTAAGTTGATGATGGCTAGACTTAAAAATGTGATTGGTAAACTAGTATCTAGCTGCCAAACAGCTTTTGGTCTTGGCAGGAACATTTCTGATGGTGTTTTGCTGTTAAATGAAGTTCTTGATTTGGCTTGTAGGGAGAAAAGAAGTTGTTTGTCTTTGAAGGTAGATTTCGAAAAGGCCTACGATTGCGTTAGTTGGGACTTTTTAAGGAAGATGCTTCATTTGTTTGGTTTCAGGAATCATTGGCTTATGTGGATGGATTGCTGTGTTTTTAATAGTTACTTGTCCATTCTTATTAACGGGAGTACCACCAAGGATTTCAAGATGGAATGTGGTCTTCGTCAAGGAGACCCTTTATCTCCTTTCTTATTTGTGTTGGTCGCGGAAGTTCTAGCGGGGCTGATGAAAAAGGCAGTTGTCAGGGGAGAATATATAGAGGCTTCAGAGTGAATGAAGAGTTTGAAGTTAATCTTATTCAGTTTGCAGACGACACTATCTTGGTGGCGGAGGGAATTAGCGATAATATTTGGATAATGAAATCCATTTTAAGGGGGTTTGAGATCATGTCTGGTCTGAAGATTAATTTTAATAAGAGCAGAATTTACGGTGTTCATGTTAGTCAATGGTTAATGGAAGCGGCGTCAAACTTCTTATAGTGCGACATTGATTATCTTCCGTTTAAATATCTTGGTGTTTCTGTTGGGAAAAGTCCTAGAAAGTTGTCTTTGTGGAAAGGTCTCATTTCTAATTTGAAGAACAAACTGTCTGCTTGGAAAGGTAGGTATCTTAACATGGCTGGTCGGGTGGTCCTTATTAATGCCGTTTTAAATGCTATTCCCATCTATATGTTATCCTTCTACAAAGATCCGTCAAAAGTGATTCAAGAGATACGTCGTATTCAAAGTTATTTTCTTTGGCAAGGTCGGGATGGAAATCATTCAATTCACTGGATTCGATGGAGTACCGTTTGTCTTTCCAAGGAGAAGGGTGGCCTAGGAATAAAAGATGTGAAGACTTTGAATTTAGCGTTGCTCAACAAATGGAAGTGGAGAATAATTAATGAGAAAGAAGCTGTTTGGAAAGACATTATTATCCACCGTTATGCTAATCTGGTGCTGAAAATTTTCGTCGGAGATAAAAGTGTGCTGAGCAAGAAGGATTCCATTTGGTGGCGAGACTTGATCTTGTCGGATGATTCGGATAACTCTAATTCTTGTTTTGCAGGTGCTGTTTTAAGCAAGGTCGCTAATGGGCGAGGAACATCGTTTTGGTTTTCTAATTGGATGTGCCAGCAATCTCTGAAGGATGCTTTTCCGGAGGTGTTCGCTAATGCTCTTAACATTTGTTGTAGTGTGGAAGATGCAGGTTACTGGCAGGATGATGAGTGGCATTGGAACTTAGATGGCATTGTGGAGTCCCTAATTCTGGTCGTCCAGAATTTTGGAGGCGAAATCGCTGCTTTGCTTAATAACGTGACTCTAATCAGAGAAGAAAAAGACAACTATGTTTGGCTGAAGAATGGTGAAGGACAGTTCACGGTCCGGTCCTGCTACTCCTGGCTGACGGCAGATAATGCATTGGATTCGGTTTCTCCTGCTGTGTTGGGGGCGTTATCGTGTTGTTGGAATTCTGCAGCTCCCAGAAAGTTGCAGTATTTTGGCTGGAGATTGCTTCACGACAGACTTCCATCCAAGGATCAGCTTTTCAAACGTGGTATCATTACGGAAATCACCCAACTCATGTGTGTTTCTTGCTCGTTCGATGAGTGTGTTGTGCATCTGTTTGTGTCGTGTCCATTCGCGGATAACATTTGGAGGAAAGTCTACGCTTGGATTGGGTCGATTGCGGAATTGAGTTTGGAAGAATTCAAGTCCTTTCTCTTCAATTGTGAGAAAATCTTGAGTAAGAGGAAGCGCAGAGTGGTGTCGGTGATTTGGTTTGTCTCTGCCTGGAGCATATGGCTTATGAGGAATGATATTATTTTTAATAATGTTAGTCCGAGTTTCGTCGACTGTATGTCGTCCATAGTTTTTAGATCTTGGAATTGGCTATCCTCCTTTTGTAAGATTGTAGATTGTTGTAATTTCTACACTTGGAACTCTTTTCCTCTCATTTTTTTTGAGATGAAATAGTTTTATCGGTGTTTGTATTGTCGGGTGAAGCTCCCTTTAGCTTCCTTTAATAGAATTCTTGCCTATTAAAAAAAGATTAAATTAAAATATTGAATTTAGGGTTAAACCTTTGCACAGTGCTTTGAAATATTTTCTATGCCTTAGATTTTCACTTCCTATATTTCCTTAGAATAAACAGTTGCAAGTTGATACAAGTTTGAATATAATTTATCTTAAACAAAGCTATAGAAAAATCTAAAACATATCAGGCACGTAAAAATTATTGCCACGGTAACTTTTAATCATTTAGATGTCGTCTTTATGTCAAGCAATATGCTTTAAAATATTAAGTTTAACAAGACAATAAAATCTCCATTATACCATTTTCAACTTTGATTAGAATCCAGTCATACAACTCTAATAAATATTTTTTTAATAATTGAATGAGTAAATCCTAGAAAACTTAAATAAAGTGACTGATTCCTAAAGGAATATGACAAAAAAACACATACTTTGTAATTACAAAAGTTTCACGAATTAGATTGGGGTCACGAATAATTCTATCTAAGGTATTTAATAAAAATAATTTCAAAGTTTAGATCATGTCAATATTTTATAAATAAATAATATTAGAAAAATTAAGTCAAAATCGGTTTACTGAAAGGTGATGTGCAAGAGAGAATGTAGATGGCGTCGGACAAGGAATTTTTTTTTTGAATAACCATTTTTTTTAAAAAAATTTCAGAAATAACCAAGATTTCAAAAAAATTACACAAATGTCATTTTTTTTTTAAAAAACACACGTTGTCGCCAGGGGGGGTGGCGACAACACTGGGCCTGCAATGCAGTCGCCAGTGGGCCTGGCGCCCATGTGTTAATTTTAGGTGTTGTCGCCACCCCCCCTGGCGACAACACCTCCCCTTATTTTTTTTTTCTTTTTTTTTTTTGTAATTTTTTTTCTTTAACATTAATTTCACTTAAATTTTTTCAGTATTTTTTTTTTAATAACTACAATTTTGTAATAATTTTTTGTAGTAATTTTCAATATTTTTCAATCTTAGTTTCATTATTTCCACCTAATTTTTTTAATTATTTCCTCTTAATTTTATTCATTGTTTCCTCATAATTATTTCTTTCAATATTAATGTAATTTTTTTCATTATTTCCTCTTAATTTTTTTTCAATATTAATGTAATTTTTTTCATTATTTCCTCTTAATTTTTTTATGGTATTATATTTTAGGTAATTTTTTAGTTTCAAAATTAATGTTTTCGGTACTATTTTCTCTTAAATCTTTGTAAATTTTGTTGGTTCCAAATATGTTCTCCATGGTAATATTTGGTAATTTCTTTCAATATGTACCATGATCTTTTTTTTATTTAGTAATTTTTTTTTTGTGTTGTAACCCATAAAATTTAAAAAAAAAAAGTTCATTTCGTTGAAAAAGTAAATTACATACATCAAGGAAACTAATAACTATGTTGTGGAACTAGATCCACGATTGGGACATTTGGTCCTATTATGTCCTACCTCACGACATATACTACACTTCCTCTGCATTTTTTCAGTTACGTCCATCTCGGTTCTAATACGCCTGCTGTTTGGTCGACCGCTTTTATTCCGACGCATTAAATCGTTATGCCAAACTGTTTCCCCCTCGTACACAGGCCAATATGCTTCCATTGCTACCACCGGGAAGTAATTGTCGTATACGTTGAGCAACGTTGAAACCTTGTAAATTTCTGATACCAAAGATAATGCATCAAAGTGAGTATGTGAACATGCTGCAAGGACATGGGAGCAAGGCATGCGAAATGCTTGAAATTGGCCACAGTCGCACCAACGATCTGGGATATTGACGCGATACTGTTGTCGTGGAAGTCCCTGATTGTGGTCAATTGTTTCCTTTACACTGAAGGTGTGGCCATGACGGTCGAACTCGGTCACCCGATGAGTGTTACCCTTGGCAGATTCCTGTTGTATATATTTCATGCAGACGTCACTATATACCTGTTGTGTTTGTAACACTGAATTCCACCTCTTGCCTCGTGTGGCGAACAAAGTTGCCATCCGAAAATACGTAGCACTAACAATGGCAGTTACAGGTAGGTTTCGTATGCCTTTGAAAACCCCGTTCATTGATTCCACAAGATTTGTAGTCATGTGGCCCCACCTAGCCCCATCGTCGTATGACCTAGTCCATCTTGCTCTATCAATGCTGTCAATCCACCTCCCTGCATCTGGATTTGTCAACGCTATTTCTCGGCGGTAGTATTGAAATCCAGGTTGGTTTAAGGCATACCCCGCGTTCACCAAGTGGTTCTTCAAAAATTTATCCTTGATCTCTCTCATAAAATTCTGTGCTATGTGCCTAATACAGTAGACATGCTTAGACGGAGGGTTGTGCCAACCATTTGCCGAAGGACAGAAAACAGATGGGGACCATGTGGGGCCCTGAATTTTATTCTACAAAATTATTGTTTATGTTTTTCCCTTGTAAATGAAACCCTAATTGTCCCTCTATAAATTAGGGTTTCTTGTGTGCATCAGTACAGACACGAAAAAATGAGATCTCGAATAAGGCCAGATGGCACGCACCGGACTACTGATCCTCCGCCACCTGTAAGGCGTTTGGACTATCAACCTCCCATTGTCCGAAGGAACGGTTACGTTATTTTCTCTGCCGTCAAACCTCCCATGCAGGTAATGTTTTGGAACATTCATTCCATGGATCAGCTTAAGAGAACTCTTCTCAGGTTTTTGGATCAGCTTAAGTGTTGTTGTGTTTGTTGCAATGATCGAGCGTGTACTACAAGTTGTTATGTGTTATTTTCTTAGATGTTTTTAGTTTCTGTGCTGGTTATTGTCAATGTACCTTTTTAATTAATGAATGAATTAATGTTTTCCATAACATATATATATCTGCGCTATTTTAATATAAAAGTCTCAAAAGCTATTATAGTTGTATGTTTTAAATGAATTCACACTAATGATAATGCATGTCACAAATTATGATATGGAATTAAAATCTATTATAACATAACATTTTCAAAATGTAACATAAATATGAAGAGACCAGACTAATGCACGCCATAAGAGAACCTCGTCCCCACCTATTACACAAGGCTAATGCATGCAAGAAATGAACCAATAATTCTGCACAAGTCACTGTATATGACGTGACAAGACTCTGCAGGGAATCTCGTCCCCACCACCGACATGAAGTGACAAGACTCTGCAGGGAATCTGGTCCCCACCACAGACTTGTTCATTTTCTTCATCACCTCTTATACTATCATCAGAGCAACTTAGCATCAGAGCAACTTTGTGTTTCATCATCAACAAACATGTCTCTCCTAACTATGGGTCAAGAGCACCGAGGCACCATTGCAAACATTGCGACCTATGTAAGTTTTAGTAAACACTTAATTTTTTTTACTTAAATTTACTAATTTCAAATACTTATGGGAGGTGTTTTTTTTATAGGATGTCACAAGATTTAGGACCCGTGCTGGTAAGATGATTGCTCCTGACCCTTTGATTGTGGACTACGTTAAACGTGCGGGATTTGGTGAGGTAATGAACTTAACACATACCTCAGTTGATATGAAGTTTATATTAGCATTGTGTGAGCGTTGGAGGCCTGAGACTCATACTTTTCACCTTCCAATGGGTGAATGTACCGTCACTCTAGAGGACGTGTACATGTTGTTGGGTCTCAGAACAAATGGAAAGGCAGTGTATGGAAATGTCCAACAACCAAACGCCCTATGCGTCGAATTGTTGGGTGTGGATTTAATAGAGGGTGAGGGGCAACAAAGGGGTAGGGGCCAAGGTATAAAGCTTGCTGGCCTTCAGGAAGCTTATGTTGGGATTCAATTGGATCAGTTTTCTGACGAAGAAACTATACTGCGGAAAACTAGGATGTATATTATGTTGTTGTTTGGTAGGTTTCTATTTCCCGAAGGCACGGGAAATAGTGTTAATTTTATGTACTTGTGTTTACTTGGGGACATTGATGCAATAAAGACATATAGCTGGGGTTCGGCTGTGTTGGCATACCTATATAGTTCCTTATGCAAATGTGCAAAAAAGGATGTTTGTACATTTAGTGGATGTGCATTCTTGCTACAAACATGGGCATGGTGGAGGATGCCGATATTGGCCCCTGCAAATCCAAACAGTTACGCCTTCCCTTACGCTTCAAGGTAACGTTTGGATCTTATTTTAATTATTGCTTTTTATTCCATCATCATTGTAACTATATTGATTTATATCTTTTAATGTGTTTAGGTTCAATGCACTCGGAATGGATTGGTCCAAAACGACTGATTCCAAAATCATTTTCTACCGCCAGCTATTAGATCGACTAGGACCCCAAGAAGTAATACCTCTAAAAATGTCCATTTTCTAAATATATTTTTAAAAATAACTATCTTCTATATTCTGAAATTAATATTATTTGCTTTGCAGTTTATTTGGCGTCCTTACTTGGAATTGGACCACGTACCCGACCTTGACGAGGCGGCTATTTGGACAGCAAAATCACCCATCATACGGTTCACCACTGTGGAGATGCACCCGAGTGACCGTGTGAAGCTCCAATTCGGCATGCATCAAGGTATCCCTGACCCACCTGAGCCTGACTGTTTGGGACGTTGGCATCTTGCGAAGGTTAGCGAACAGTGGTACGTACAAAATTACAAGTCCTTTGCCATAGAGCAGCGTAAAATATGGGCTCGTCGATCAAAAACGGTTCTAGAATTTCCTGTGGCGCCGGGAGAAATGAAGCCAACTGTTGAGTATGTAAACTGGTACAGGACCGTCACAAATCCAGAAATGATTGTGTCTGCCCCTTTCTATTTAGCTGACCCGCGAGCACAACCTCCATATTTTGGAGGACAACAACAACCACCACCAAATTACCACCAACAACAACAACACCCACCGCCACCAAATTACCAACAACAACAACAACCACCACCAAATTACCAACAACAACATTACCCACAACAACACCAAACAACAACAACAACAACAAAGTTACCACCAACAACCAATGCAACCACAAACACCTTTTTACCAACAACATTCCCAACAACTCCACCCGTTTTTTTCATCCCAAACTCAACCACAAAATCAAGAATTCCATGCAGGGAGCTCTTCTAGATCACATTTTCAGGAATTCCATGCGGGGGGCTCTTCAAGATCACCACCAATGACCCCCGACATGGGCATAGAAGAAGAATACCCGCAATACACCACATTCGACCAACACACATCACAGTACCCCAGCCAACAATTTGACTTCAACACACCGCCACAACCATTGTATTTTAACCAAACCGGATCCACCACCGACTTCCAAAACTTCCAGGCTGCACCCACTAGGAGAAATTTTAACCCGCCTAGACACAGCTTCGACAGCGCCGCGGGCACCCGCCTATCATATGGAGGGAATTCTATAGGTCAAGATGTTGAAGACCCAGGTTTCATTCAGGGACCGTCGACTATGGCACAAGACGTACCAAATAGAGGGGGGCGTCGTCGCGGGAATAGGGGGGCATTACCAACTCGTGACCCATCTACACGACCCATTCGACAACCTCAGTGTGGATCGTACCATGGTCCACGTGGCGCGCAATAAGATTTTTATTTGTATCTTGAATGTATTTTGTAATGTTTTTAATTATAATGTATTTGTATCGTTAATGTTTTTTGAAATGTCTTTAATTTTAATGTATTTCTATCGTCAATGTATCGTTATTGTATCTTAATATATAATTATTTTAACGAATGTCCAACTTATATTTTAATGTATTTAATATTTTTTAAAATAATATTATTTTTTTTCAATATTATATAATCTTAAAATTTATTTTATAATATAAATATAACATTGTTTTACTAACCAACTTCACAACTATATTAACCACAAAAATATAAGTTATTGATTAATTATTTTACTTATAATTCATTAACTACTTCCACTACTTCATTGACCAATAAAATATATATTATTAACCATGTTCAGAAACTAAATTATAAATAAGTTAATTAACATTTATATTCCAAAAATAATTTTAACAAGATAGATAAAAAAAACAATATAAAAAATTTATTGAAAAATTGTTGTTAAAAAAAAAACTAAAAAAAAAAACTAACAAAAATTATTAAAACATTGTAGTTATTAAAAAAAAAATTCTGAAAAAAATTAGGAGGACAATATGTTAAAGAAAAAAAAATTACAAAAAAAAAAGAAAAAAAAAATAAAGGGGGGGTGTTGTCGCCAGGGGGGGTGGCGACAACACCTAAAATTAACACATGGGCGCCAGGCCCACTGGCGACTGCATTGCAGGCCCAGTGTTGTCGCCACCCCCCCTGGCGACAACGTGTGTTTTTTAAAAAAAAAATGACATTTGTGTAATTTTTTTGAAATCTTGGTTATTTCTGAAATTTTTTTTAAAAAAATGGTTATTCAAAAAAAAAATTCTCGGACAAGTATGTAAGAGAGAAATTTCATCTTGTATATATAGAACTTAATACCTAAAAAAGATACTCATGGACCATCTTTTGTAAGCAACAAACTAATGGGTTGGGCTAACTTTTTTATGTTAACCTAAAGAGAGATGCTATTTGTACATTAAAATTAAACACCGTATCTTTACACCTTTGAAAATACAGCCTTTAGAATACAATTCAGGTATGTCAAAAAGAAAAAATAATAATTTTTTTAACATAATGAAAAAATAAAACCGTAGTTTATACGGGGTAAGTGTCAAAAGTAAATGTAAGATTATCATTTCTCTTTCCTAAAAATGTGTATTTTTGCCATATTTCATCAAGCCACAAATCAAAGGATTAAAACATAGTTTATCTATTTTTGGTAAAACTAAATATGCGTTAAATAACCAAGTTATAATTATATTAAAACAATGGAAATTCAGATGGCTCAATTTTTATTCTATATCAATTAAAAGTAAATTGTATTTTTTATTATCTTTATTGTAATTATTTGAGATTTTCATGTTATCATTAACACTTTATCATTTTATAAAATAAAAGATGCAACAAATGTTATTCTTCAAGCCCATTCTTTTTTTTTTAATCATAGGTTTTTAATGGAGAAAATCTTATTTAAGGCGTGTCAGACATTAAACATGGACATTTCTCTCATTCAAGGTTCAAAATTTTATTCGTTGTGTTGTATATGTTTTACTTCTCCCTAACAGACCCAATTTTCATTGGTATCATACTCATTTATTTAATCCAGAAGAAAATGATTACTAGATGATGTAATTTATTCTTCTAGTTTGTGTTCTTTGTAGTCTATAACACCTAAATTGTGTTAAGTTTAAAGGATGTAGATTTAGCCCCAAATTTCTTAGATATGTGACATGAATAATGTTTATAAATTTTGGGGAGCCCTCACCATAAAGACCTATTTTGTAAGGACGAGTTAGACTCTACCCAAATTCTTAGGTTCTATTAGAGTTTAGAGTTCGGTTTGAGATTCACGGCCACCTGTTAGTAGGTGTTGGCTTTCGAATTTCCAGTCTTTAACGTGATCGAGTGTGTTAAAGGTTCCTCATCGGACAATATGTGGCATGAACATATGTTTTTAGGTGGGGGCATTCAAAGCCTTAGTAACTAATTTTGTAAGGTTCAGTTAGGTAGTCACAAATATAAGATGGTATCAAAATCTATCTTAGATCCGTTGTTGGAATTCCAGCATCCTCCTCGCTTTCTGCTCATTTATGCTCGAGCGTGAAGGGGGTGTTGGAATTTCTTCCTTTATTGCAGTCCACCCCTAGTCATTTATTTGTGGCATTTGACAGGCCTTCTTTGCAGACTCGAACACCTATGTTGTATTGGGTTGGACATGATGAATTTAAACCCACATTTATTAGAGATATGACTTTGGATGGATAAGTTAGGCCTAAACCGAATTCAATGACCAAGAAAACAACAAACCTACCCTTTTTATTTTACATATAAGCGAAACAAATAATAAAATGATCACTCTAGTTCTCTCTCTCTCTCTCTCTCTCTCTCTTTTATATATATATATATATATATATATATATATATATATATATATATGTATGTGTGTGTGCGTTTGGGCGTGTGGGAGTGCGTGTGTATGTGTGTGTGTGTGTGAAATAACAATAAAATATTTTGTTGAGATGTGTTGGAATTATAATTGTTGAAAATACTTATTTTGGTGTGATTAGTAATCCAGTGAGATTATAGTGGTGGCCTGACTGTTGGCAAATGCTTGGTTCTTATATGGAACCTTTGTGATTTATGATGTTAAGGTTCCTTTTTGGTGATTGTTGAGTGCATGTTGTAACACCCCGTAAATTCTTATTTATTAATTTAATTAAGTTTTTAATTAAATTATTGGAATTAATATTTTATTGGGAATTATTTGGAAAATGATGAAATATTGTCTATTGGGCTTAGTGTAGTAGTTAGCAGAAGGGGGGTGTTAACTATGTAAGCCTATTAAGACATTTTCTATTTTTATTAAAAATAAAGGAAATTGGGAAAAGAGAAGGTTAGAAGCAAGAGGGCAGAAGTCTGAGGAACAGAGAAGTACGTGAAAATGAGAAGAACCAAAGAGGAAGAGAACCTTCGAAGATTCGACTCTGAGGTAAGGGGGATTCTTCGGGTTAATAATCTTTATGCGGTTATGGGTAGTAGAATTGATTAGGATTGTCATTTAGTTCAATCGAACGTGTCGGGTTTGGGGATTTTGTTAGGTTTTGATAAACCTTCATAATTTTGCATGATTTGGATAATAACCATGATATATGTTGTTATTTGATGTTTAAAACTTGTTTGAAATGTGTTACAATGTATAATTTGGTGATGTTTGTGTTTAATATTCGTGTGTGGACGAATTGGTTGAATGGGGAAAAGTATTTTGCTGTCAAAACTATGAATTTTGCTGTGCAGGTACGTAGGAACCGGATCCTGTGTGGGAGGAACCGAGTTCCCATTATAAAAACAGAGGCGTGGGAATTCTGGGATGCTGGGAACCGGTTCCCAGCTAGCGACAACCCGGTTCCCCATAGTAAAAATCAGAGGCGAGAATTGGGATGCAGTCAGGAACCGGTTCCTGTATGGGAGGAACCGGGTTCTACTGTGTGTTTTTGAAAAATTGATTTTTACTTTAAAAACCCATAACTTTTGATCCGAGTGTCTGATTTAAGTGCCGTTTGGGGCATTGTGAAGCTGATTTAATAGCCTATATATGATGAATGAGTGAAATGGACGTGATGTCCGAGTTTTATATTATGCTTGGATTATTTATCGGGTGATGTTTTATATGAATATTTGTGAATGCATATATTTTGGAGATAAGTAGGATTTCAGTCCAGTGATGGCCTCAGATTCATTCGGTAGAATCATTGGCTCAGGCAAGGTACCAAAGGAAGGGCTCAAATTCATTTGGTGGAATCGTTGGTCCAGGTGAGGGACCAGAGGCGGGTCTTAGATTCATTTGGTGGAATTGTTGGTTCATTGAGGGACTAGAGATCATGGGTAAATTAGTAACATACCTCTGATATCGAAAAATTTGGTACCATATGTGTAACACCCATCTACCCAACACATAATTTACGAGTAATTTAAATCGATTTACTAAAATACAAGCACCAACAAGGGTGTCACATCATCATAAAACATCATAAAAACAAACATCCTGCTCCATAACACGGGTTCTCAACAATTATAAAATCATACATTCTTTTAAATCATCAATATAAATTCAATATCATGCGGCGGAATCTCAATTCTAAAATAAGTTGACAAGTATCCATCATACTTTATTATTCAAAATTTAAAACTTAAAATCAACTTCAAAACCATCAACGGTAGTTCATAGTATCATGTTATCAAACAAATACAATGTTCATGTCACGCAATCCCGACCTGATGTTACATATCAGAGCAAGACCCTTGATTCGACGGAAATAGACTAAAAGACTCTGGAGCTATCTTCCTTGTTCAATAAGCTAATCCTGAACATCTATGTGTTACCCACGTGGAGGTAACATTCAAACAGAAAGGGCGAGTAATTACAAACATTACAAAAGATATGCGGATTAAACATAGTAGTTACCAACAGTAATATCATCACCAAATTATTTACTCACAATGTCACTAAAAAATCATTCACATCCCATACATCATCAAAACATCTCTTACATCATTAATTATGCAAACACAATTATGAAATGAAACATCATTGACTCATGCATGTGGTACCAAAACTTCACCGAAGACTAAGTCATCTTCCTCCAAATATCCCCACCATATGATCGATTCTCACTTGGAACCAGAGCACTTCCCAAAATGCACTCAATCAACACAATGGGATTGAGGCCATCACTAGAAATATATGTCCTAACATCAATGAACATATATCCTTACATATGTCATGAATGCATAATGCGTAATAACACAATAAAATATTTTCACTGCTAGTCAAAACACATTATCATTCATGTAATCATCACATAATATCTTCACATAGCATGTACAAATATCAAACATACACCTCGTCAACTTCAATCATCACAACATCGTCGAACACATCACGTAATCACCATCCCATCAAATCATCACAGTAAAATCATCACAACCAACAGTACATACTTCGTCACTAATAGGGCATTCACAATTAATAATCATATAAGGCATTCACACGCATTTCACAAAAAAAAACAACATAACTCGATACGTTGAAACACCGTCACCACGTCAAATAGTTGGAATTCTAGTACTAGAATTACTTTTAAAATAAAGTACATTTAACCAGCTTTCCAATGATTCGAGCAGCGCGTCAATCAGACATTCGTAGCTTGAGTTATGAATTTTCAAATTTTTCAAAATTCCATCACAGACACAGGGTAACCGGTTACTTTAGATGAGGTAACTGGTTACCTCACATTACAGAGGCCAACCCACACAGTTTTTCAATGAGGTAACCGGTAACCTCAAATGAAGTAACTGGTTACTTCAATTTCCAATAGCCAATAACCCCAATTTTCATAACCGGTTACCTCAAATGAAGTAACCGATTACTCTGTACCAGTAACCAAATTTTCTGCATTTTTCAAAAGTGAGATTTTCATTCTTTTCTACTCAAAAACTCCAATTTTCACCTTTCAAAACACTCAATTTGACTTCCCAAAAATCATAATTCACCTAATACTAACTAACACCAATGTGCATATTAAACTCACCAATTAAACATCAAACAAATTCACAATGTCATCATATTCATCCATATTTATCACATTCATCACGATCAACTTAAACCCAAGCAAAATCACACATACATTCAAACCACATACCAATCATAATGCAAGGAATTACACCCCTTAACTTAGACTCTAGCTTTTTCTCCGTTTCCGAGCTCTTCCAACTAGTTTTTCCCTATTCTCTTTGCCCTAACTCTTCACCGTTCTCTACTAACTTTTCACGATCGATTAGAATAAATTTTCTTACTCTCTTTTCCTTGTTTAACCCTTAGACCTTTTCTATAGTTTTCCTATTTTACCCTTCCTTATCCCTTCACTAATTACCACCTTGCCCTTATTATTTCTACTCTACATTTATAATAACAATAATTCTAAATAATATTATTAAATCTAATTAATCCAACTTATTATTTAAAATTTAAAAATAATTTTAAATAATTAAAAATAATTATCTAAAATACTTGAACCATAAAACCATAAAAAATCATCTAAAAAAAACTTTTTAATTGATGAAACCATAAAAAATCATCTAATGAAACTCATTAAGGGCTCTTAAACTTTAATGTTAGAGGTTCATCTTCAGACATACCCAAACGTTAAATATTCATAAATTGCTTCCTATAAAAAATCAAAATCATGTTGAATCTTTTATGGTTATTGAAAATGAGCAATTGATACTATGAGAAGGATATATTGTTAATGTTCAAACACAACATCCACAATAACTTCACGCCACCTGTCTCAACAAACTCATGACAAAATTTGAAACCATATCCCCACCACCCGCAAGAGGACACACATCATCTTCTCCAACGGAAAGAATCTCCCTCAAAGACTAGACAACCTCTTACGGAAGAATCCAAAACTGAAAAACATAAAGCTAGGAATCCTACTTAGAAACACATGTACTTAATGAAATTTCATACCAGAAAATACTTGAACCTACACATTTATCTTATACAGCTTATCTAGCATCACCGCATGTTTGGAGCCACAGAAACAAGACTAAGGGGTCAATTAACTTTTTGATATAATTAAACAAAATAGCTACTATATAGTCTATTATCAATTTATCATGAAGTTTTCCAGAAAAGGGTTCCATCATAAATTGGGAAATAGCTTTATTTTTTAGGCGAAGATAACCATCACCAATATCATGAATTGATATCCTCTCCATGTTATGTGACTTTCCATCAGTTATGAAGGAGGAAAATATATATATATATATATATATATATATATATATATATATATATATATATATATATATATATATATATATATATATATATATATATATATATATATATATATATATATATATATATATATATATATATAAGAGAAGGGATCCATAAACCTAATGTTGAAGGATGTTATAGGTGGAAATGTTGTGTCTTTGTATCTTGCGGCTCTTAAGCATTAGTCTCATTTTGATTTTAACGCTCTCTCTAATTCTCCAACATATGGTATGAGAGTGTTATTCAAATTTTTTAGGGAGCATGAACTGGATTCTGTCTTGGATCATTTTATGGATCATTTTATAGAGTATGGAAGACTCATAGTTGTTCGGAAAATTGTTGAGTTCAATTGTGTATGGTTGAGTCTCACATCCATTATAAATGGACACAATATTGAATATACAAGAAATATAACCATATACCTAATGTCATCATGTTTTGAATTGAGACGTGGTGTCTCACTCTCTTGTGAGATCCCGAAAATTTTGAATTTTTTTTCTCCCATCTTTCCTAGACTCCTCGATCAAAGGATATACTTGTGACACAATGTTCACAGATTTTTATCATGATAAGCCTTTAGGATACGTAAATATTAACTCCATAATTTATAATTTATGTGCTTCAAATACTTTAAAGGCTTATTTATTTAATGATTTTTGTTCTTAATATTTTCTTTCTTATGCATAAAAGGGTCCACCAATGTTTTTTTTCTACATATTTTAGTCCTCTTTTATCATAATTTTGCAATTTTGAACTCCTCAATTCTAAATCAAGAACAAATATGTATAACCATGATATTTCGATAACTCTTATGGATGACTAAATTTAAACAATCAAGGTACTTATAGAAAATGCAGGTATGGATCAAAAGGTTCCCCTTATTGCTAAAGTGGTATAAGATGGAAGATCCAATTCCATAATTGAAATATTTACGACTGGAATACCACAATTTTAATTTATGATTGGAGTCAATTTAAGCATCAATTAAGATTAAATTAAATTAATTGATACGATTAAATTAAAATACAATGGAGGCTGGAGGTGCATGGAGGAAAGTCACGTATAGGAGGAGTTTTGCGGCAAAATGGGATACAGAGGGGAGAGGTGGGAAGGTGGAAACAAGAGGCGATGGAAAGGGTGATTTTTCGTCATCCTCATTTTTCATTACGGAATTCGGAGAGCAGTGGACAGCAAGGGATTTATATGAAGAGTTTAAGACTCTTGGGGACATTGATGAGGTGGTTATTCCACCGAAAAGGGATAAGAGGGGAAGACGATACGGGTTCGTTCGTTTCTTTAACGTATTAGATGAGAGGATGCTTGCAAAGAAGTTGGATAATGTGTTTCTTGATGGAAGGAAGATCTTCGCAAACATCCCTCGATTCCAAAGACCATCCAAGAGAGAAGGTGCTTATGTTAACAACCTAAAGGGGAGGACTGATGGCTTCGCCTCTAATGTTAGAAAGAATAGATCATCTAACTATGTCATTAATGGTTTCGCCAATGCCAAGAGAGATGCTCGTTCCTTTGATGAAGTCACTAGCAACTAGCCCGAGGGGTCTAAAACTTCAGGAAGGATCTCTGGTCGCAGGTGCCCTAAGAGTTTTGATGTGGATGAAGAGGAGGTTTGTTATTACGAGAAGACGTTTGTAGGTATCACGAAAGTGGCTGGATCTGCTTATAGCATGAAGAAAGCTTTTCATGAAAAGGGTATTTTTTCCATTAGGGTTACTTCTTTAGGAGCTAATTCTTGCTTGTTGGAAGATTTGATAGAAGGAGAAGTTTTGGTGTTCATTAAAGAACGTAGAGAGTGGTGGCAGCATCGGTTCAAAGACATCTTACATTGGTCCCTAGAGATTGCGGACCCTGTCTAGTCTTTGGGGGAATCTCCCTCAAAGACTAGACAACCTCTTACAGAAGAATCCAAAGCTGAAAAACATAAACCTAGGAATCCTACTTAGAAACACATGTACTTAATGAAATTTCATACCAGAAAATACTTGAACCTACACATTTATCTTATACAGCTTATCTAGCATCACTGCATGTTTGGAGCCACAGAAACAAGACTAAGGGGTCAATTAACTTTTTGATATAATCAAACAAAATAGCTACTATATAGTCTATTATCAATTTATCATGAAGTTTTCCAGAAAAGGGTTCTGTAACACCCGAGGCCGAAGAAGGCGGGGGGTGGTTGCACCGCATGGAACACCTGGGGCCAATTGGGGCTAGGGTGGTCGCCACATCGGAATGAGAGGTATCCTAAAGCCGTGCAGGTATGAGACTGCATGGTTGAAGAAAAGCTTATAAGGAATGATAGGTACTACCTATACCAACAAGATGCATCTTCTTTTCGGGAGCCCGTACAATAAGAACTCCACAGTTAAGCATGCTTAACTTGGAGTAGTATTGGGTTGGGTGACCTTCTGGGAAGTTTCCCAGAAAGCATGCGAGTGAGGTCAAAGCATGCTGAAAAGACTCGTGTTGGTTTGTGGGGTTAGTCGATCATCCCGAAAGCAGTCTGGGGCGTTAAAAATGGTATCAGAGCCAGACCTCTCCCAGTACGATGTGGTTCGAGGACGAACCATGCGGAAGCTGGTGGGGATGTAACACCCGAGGCCGAAGAAGGCGGGGGGTGGTTGCACCGCATGGAACACCTGGGGCCAATTGGGGCTAGGGTGGTCGCCACATCGGAATGAGAGGTATCCTAAAGCCGTGCAGGTATGAGACTGCATGGTTGAAGGAAAGCTTATAAGGAATGATAGGTACTACCTATACCAACAAGATGCATCTTCTTTTCGGGAGCCCGTACAATAAGAACTCCACAGTTAAGCGTGCTTAACTTGGAGTAGTATTGGGATGGGTGACCTTCTGGGAAGTTTCCCATAAAGCATGCGAGTGAGGTCAAAGCATGCTGAAAAGACTCATGTTGGTTTGTGGGGTTAGTCGATCATCCCGAAAGCAGTCTGGGGCGTTACAGGTTCCATCATAAATTCGGAAATAGCTTTATTTTTTAGCCGAAGATAACCATCACCAATATCATGAATTGATATCCTCTCCATGTTATGCGACTTTCCATCAGTTATGAAGGAGGAAAATAGATATATAAGAGAGGGGATCCATCAACCTTATGTTGAAGGATGTTAGGTGGAAATGTTGTGTCTTTGTATCTTGCGGCTCTTAAGCATTAGTCTCATTTTGATTTTAACGCTCTCTCTAACTCTCCAACATATGGTATGAGAGTGTTATTCAAATTTTTAGGGAGCATGAACTGAATTCTGTCTTGGATCATTTTATGGATCATTTTATAGAGTATGGAAGACTCATAGTTGTTGTGAAAGTTGTTGGGTTCAAATGTGTATGGTTAAGGTTCACATCCAATATAAATGGACACAATATTGAATATACAAGAAATATAATCATATATCTAATGTCATCAAGTTTTGAATTGAGATGTGGTGTCTCACTCTCTTGTGAGATCCCGAAAATTTGAATTTTTTTCTCCCATCTTCCATAGACTCCTCGATAAAATATATCAGTGGAGTTAAGAACTTCATCAAAGGATATATTTGTGACACAATGTTCACAGATTATTTTCATGATAAGCCTTTAGGATAATGTAAATATTAACTCCATAATTTATGTGCTTCAAATACTTTAAAAGCTTATTTTTTTAATGATTTTTGTTCTTAATATTTTCTTTCTTATGCATAAAAGGTCCCATCAATGTTTTCTTTCTACATATTTTAGTCCTCTTTTATCATAATTTTGCAATTTTGAACTCCTCACTTCTAAATCAAGAACAAATATGTATAACCATGATATTTCGATAACTCTTATGGATGACTAAATTTGAACTATCAAGGTACTTATAGAAAATGCAGGTATGGATCAAAAGGTTCCCCTTATTGCTAAAAAAGTGGTATAAGATGGAAGATTCAATTCCATAATTGAAATGTTTAGGACTAGAATACCACAATTTTAATTTATGATTGGAGTCAATTTAAGTATTAATTAAGATTAAATTAAAATATTGAGTTTAGGGTTAAACCTTTGCACAGTGCTTTGAAATATTTTATATGCCTTAGATTTTCACTCCCTATATTTCCTTAGAATAACAGTTGCAAGTTTATACAAATTTGAATATAATTTATCTTAAACAGAGCTATAGGAAAATCTAAAACACATCAGAGACGTAAAAATTATTGCCACGGTAACTAATTTTAATCATTTAGATGTCGTCTTTATGTCAAACAATATACTTTTGTCCATAGTGGAGGAGAAAAGATGTATTCATTGGGTGAGTTGGGATGATGTTTGTCTTCCGGTGGATAAAGGTGGTTTAGGCTTGAAGAAATTAGAGGTTTTTAATTTGGCTCTTCTCGATAAGTGGAAGTGGAGAATTTTTGAGGATTCAAATTCTATTTGGTATAGGATGCTTAAGGCTCGCTACGGCGATATTAAGCTTCAGATGATGGTTGAAGGAGGAAAGCATGATAATTATAGTTCGAAATTTGTTTGGTGGGCGGATATTTTGTCTTTAGAGAAGAGAGTTTTCGGGGATTTTTTTGCGAACAATTGCTCTTTTGGTATTGGAGATGGCTATTCGACTTCCTTTTGGCATTCTTTATGGATGAAGGAAGGAATTATTAAGTCATTATTTCCGTCTTTATTTACTATTTCTTCTTTACAAGATGTTTCCGTAGCTTGCATGGGAGCGCGGGATGAAGGTGAGTGAAAGTGAAATGACCTTGGTATTCCTCTGGTGTCGGCGGAATTGGAGACTCATGTTGAGGATTTACAGGCGCTGCTTCAGCACCATCGGCCTCTTGCTGCCACTTCGGTCAGCAGCGGTCTCTTGGACCGGGTGATATGGTTCCGGTCGGGGCAAGACTCATTCTCTGTCTCTTCATGCCATTTGTTGCACCCCAAAATTTGCCCATCTAATTATCCTTAATTGGCTTACATATCTCATTCATTTACATCTTAGGTCATTAATAAAATCATGCATCATTAAACAACCATTGGCATTGGAGTCAGAGATCTTAAATTGTTAAGGTTTCAGTGTGATTCTTGAGGCGCATACACCCAACAGAGACTGATTCATCTAGTTCTTTTATGTGCTGTGAAATGGGACTCAGAAAGTTTTATGGATCACGAGCAAGGAGAACACAATCTTAGGAACGCCCCGCTCTTATGGATTAGAGTTTTCATCATCATCTCTTACAGTTTTATTATCATTAAAATTATTGGGCCGCCTATTTATTATTGATCATAAGACATCTACTTGTATGTGAGGAGCAGGGTTTATATGGTGTTTCATAAAATCACTTCAACTTTGGGAATCACTTAGATAAGACATTGATTTGTGGTTAAAGTCGGCCCAGAAGAAGTTGACCCTTTGATTAAAGAGTCCACATTAAATTCACTCAAGTTTCCGAATGGCATAAATGGAGCGAGATTGAAAAGTATAAAGGATGCGCATTATCTATAATCTTAAGTTTAAGAATGCTTCCCATCATATTTCACAATGCTAAACTCATTACAAGCTTCATTTAAAGTCTTACACATCAAAGTTCCAAGCTTACAAAATTGATGGTTCTAACTTATTACAAAGACATTATAACTTCTAACAGTTATAAAAAGAAAAAAAGAAAGCTTCAAGTTCTATTTACATTCCATCATTCACAAGAAGATTCATGTTTCTAAATCTAAGTTGCCCTCAAGGTAACATCACTGGCAGCAACACATCCTGGCAGCAACACATCTGTATCTCCAATGCCACCAATCTGCAAATCAAAAGAAAGAAAAGAGCTCAGAACTTGTAACATCCTGCCAACAATAATTCGGATCACAAGGTATAAAACCAAAACAGAACCCTTGCTTGTTCACAGATACCACATGTCCAAGCACTTAACAACCATCTTAACCAATTCAATCTCGCCCTTTAACCTCATAACAAACTCCAAATCCTAGGGCTCTAATCCATCCAGTCATAACTGATTCTTACTAACAGTTCCAACTAACTTTTAAACCTAACAGTCTTGCAACTACTGCTATAACCAATCCCTAACCAATTTCTAACAACACCAAACCTTTCTTAACCAACTTCAAACACATTTGTAACTAATTCAGTTTCACACTAAATAACTTCCCTAACAGTTAGGAAACTAACAGCTTTGTAACCAGTTTCGTAACTAACTTCCATAACCTATAACCACCCTGTAACTAACAAAACAGAAAGCTAACAGAATCCTAACATCTAACAGATTTATTGAACGGATTTCAACAAAAAAGGGAGAAGAGTAACTAACCTGGGAACTCTATATAATTGGATCATCACTCAGCTTCAACTTTCTTCACCATTTTTCCACACTTCATCTCAGAACATTCATTCATCTCCACCCCTCGATTTTTCTGATTTCTATCTTCATCTTTTCTCTCTTCACCATTCCCTCTTCACTTCTCATCTCAGGCCTCACGCTTAACTCATCACCATCTCCACAATTCAACGATCATCATCTTCATCCATAATCATATTCGTTCATCATCATCAACGGAAAAGAAACAGAATCAGAAGAGAAGAATAAGGGAGTTCTCAGAACAGAAAACAAAAAGGAAATTTGAAAGAATCGGATCTCACCAAGAATCTGCAACAAACTTCAATCATCATCATCACTCCAATCGCAGTACTTCACTATAATCGCCTCCAATCATTCAATCTCCAAAAGAATTCACTTTTCTTCAATCGCGTTCAATCACCATCGTAATCAACAACTTCGACATCGCGTCGACCTCCACACGACCTACAACCATTCCACAGTGAGTTGATGAGCGCCGAAGAAGGAGAATTCGAAAGCGAGAGAAAGAGACGGAGAGGTGAGCGGAGAGGTGAACGAGAGATCAATCGATGGAGATTCGCCGCCGTCGTTGCGAGCGAGGTTGAGAGGAAAAATCCTAATCGCCACAACCATGTACGAACCCTAATCCCCTTTCAATTTTTCTTTTATTTTTGTTATTATTAAGTAATTGTTTTTATTATTAGTATTGTTCTGAATAATAGCAAATATGATAATGGATCACAAAAAAGCAATCCTTGGCCCTTTCACGATTTCTCACCTCCACTTGAGCCCGATAACACCGTTTTTGGGTGGCTAAAATCTGATACAATTTCTTTGAATCTGGACCGAAACTGTATTGGGCCTCCCATGTTCGATTTGCTACCTCACACCCCCCTGAGGCCCATGCCATCCATTTTTGGCTGTTAGAATTGTTACAAAAAACTCTTCTGGGCCTTTCCCTGGGCCCTACTCTTCACACCACTCTAGATTTCAGTTTGCACCCCCCTGGTTCTATCATCTTGTTATTTAGATTCTATTAGTTTCTTTTACCATTTATTTTAGGTATTAAAATACTAACTTTTCTACTATCATTTTAGACCTTAGTGCTAATTTTTGACACATAAAAATGTTCATAAAAAATATTAGTTTAGGCTAATTATTTTATTTCTCTTTTGCTTAGTTTTGAATTCTTTTTCTCATGTAAAATTCTCATAATAAATAGTATCTTTTAATTCATTTTGTACAATATTTTGAATCATTTGTTTTCATGTTTTGTGCTATATTTCCAAGTCATTCTTTAGTCAATTTTGTACTAATTTTATATCATGCTTACTTGTGATTTTTACTTGTAACTTCACTTGTATGTTCCCATAGATTTAGGACCTATAATCTTCATGACTTTTAGGTTAGTCTTCCCTTTTAAACACTTAGGCTAGTTATTCATTTTAGGCTAGCTTTCTTTTCCTTTTTCTTTTCAACTTTAAAACATTAATAAAGGACGACGCGAATCATGCTAATGCTTTTTTTAGTGTGAAAGAAATGATTGGGGCGTAGGCCCCGATGTATGTTCTTTCCCACTTAGCGGAAGAGAAATGATTGAGGTGTAGGCCTCGGTGTATTTCTCAACCGTTATTTAGAGAAACGATTGTGGCGTAGGCCTCGATGTGCATTCTCTAAATATTGAAAAACTATATTTTATTTAGAGAATCGATTATGGCGTAGGCCTCGATGTGTATTCTCTAAATATTCAAAAATTGTATTTCATTTAGAGAAACGATTGTGGCGTAGGCCTCGATGTGCATTCTCTAAATATTCAAAAACTCCTTTTTTATGGCATGATTCAAGTCACAAATTAATTTCCCTTAAAAGACATCCAACCAAAAACATTTCAAAATATCTAATAAAGGCTCAGAGCTAATCAAAGTGAGGAAGTGATGCGATGCCTTGTAGTAGGTTTTCGTCCATCATGGAATCACACATAAAAGACACAAACCAATCTCTTTTCTCTCTTGCCTCCGAGGCATTCTTTCTCTTGCCTTCAGGGCATTCTTTCTCCTAATCGGACACGTTATTTCCGCTCCATTCCCAGCTTAAGACTCCAGAGGTCGAGCAGCGGAGTGCGAATGTAACGCCGTCCACTAAAAAACACAAAAACAAACAAAAACTAAAGAGCCGAACTACGGCGCTCTGATTCCTGAAAAGGATACGTAGGCATTAGGTCGCGGGGCCTAAGCGAGCACAATTATTTAAAAACCTTATTTTCCCCGTGTTTCTTTTCATCATTTGCATGCATTCCCTTAGTATTTAAGCTTTAGATTTATACACCCTTTAGATAGAAACAAACATAGGTGGATACCATCGAGTACGATGGGCGTGAGGGGTGCTAGTACCTTCCCCTTGCGTAACCGACTCCCGTACCTTGATTCTCTGGTCGCAAGACCCTGTTCCTTCACCTCAGGTTTCCTGATATTCCTTTCCCTCTTTGGGATAAATATATTGGTGGCGACTCTGTTATTTTTTCGCGAGCGTGCGACACCATTCAATAATTTGTATCTCTTCCTTGAAGTATGGCCCTCCAAACCGTTTTGATTTATTCTTTCCTCTTATTTGGAATGTCAAAGTTCTGCTTAAAATCAAAGCCTTCGGGTGGAGATGCTTCAAGTATAGGATTCCGGCGAAGGATCTGGTTCTTCATCGAGGTATTTTATCTTCTACTCCGAATCTTGGTTGTGTGTTTTGTGAAGAATCTGTTGAGTCTCCTATCCATCTTCTTTTAGTTTGTCGTAAGGCGGATGAGGTTTGGAAGGAAATGACGTCTTGGATAGGAATGACTAACTATAAAGAGGTGTACTTTAAAGAGAGTTTTTGGAGATGGAGTTCCTTTTGTAAATTAAAGAAAGTGAGTAAAAGTAAAGTGGGGTGTGTTTGGTTGGAAATCATTTGGAGCTTGTGGTTAGCTGGGAATGGCATCATTTTTAGGAATACGGTTTGGAACACCCGTGATGTGGTGTGGAGTTGTAAAGCGGTCTTATGGCGGTGGTCTTTTATCGGGAATATTCCCCATACCAATTGTAAGTTTTATGAGTTTGACAAAAACCTTTTGTTCTACTTAAGTTAGGTCTCAATTGGTGGGTAATTTTCCTCCCGAAGTTTTTTCGCCTCGTCTTTTGTAATCTTGTTCGGTGAACTTTTGTTCCCTTTAATGAAATCTTGCTTACAAAAAGAATAGTTTATCTATTATTGGTAAAACTAAATATGCGTTAAATAACCAAGTTATAATTATATTAAAACAATAAAAATTCAGATGGCTCAATTTTTATTCTATATCAATTAAAAGTAAATTGTATTTTTTTATTATCTTTATTGTAATTATTTGAGATTTACATGTTATCATTAACACTTTATCATTTTATAAAATAAAAGATGCTACAAATGTTATTCCTCAAGCCTATTCTTTTTTTTTTTATCATAGGTTTTTTAATGGAGAAAATCTTATTTAAGGCGTGTCAGACATTAAACACGGACATTTCTCCCATTCAAGGTTCAAAATTTCATTCGTCGTGTTGTATATGTTTTAATTCTCCCTAACAGACCCAATTTTCATTGGTATCATACTCATTTATTTAATCTAGAAGAAAATGATTATTAGATGATATAATTTATTCTACTAGTTTGTGTTCTTTGTAGTCTATAACACCTGAATTGTGTTAGGTTTGAAGGATGTAGATTTAGCCCCACACTTCTTAGATATGTGACATGAATGGTGTTTATAAACTTTGGGGAGCCCTCACCTTAAAGACCTATTTTGTAAGGACGAGTTAGACTTTACCCAAATTGTTACGTTCTATTAGAGTTTAGAGTTCGGTTCGAGATTCACGGCCACCTGTTATTAGGTGTTGGCTTTCGAATTTCCAATATTTAAAGGTCCCTCATCTGACAATATGTGGCATGAACATATGTTTTTAAGTGGGGGCATTCACTGCCTTAGTAATTGGTTTTATAAGGTTCAGTTAGGTACAATCACAAATATAAGATGGTATCAAAACCAAACTTAGATCCGTTGTTGGAATTCCAGCATCATCCCCGCTTTCTGCTCATTTATGCTCGAGCGTGAAGGGGTGTTGGAATTTCTTCCTTTATTGCAGTCCACCCCTAGTCATTTAATTATGGCATGTGGCAGGCCTTCTTTATGGACTCAAACACCTATGTTGTATTGGGTTGGACATGATAAATTTAAACCCACATTTATTAGAGATATGACTTTGGAAGGATAAGTTAGGCCTAAACTAAATTCAATGACCAGGAAAACAACAAAGCTACCCTTTTTTATTTTACATATAAACGGAACAAATAATAAAATGATCACTCTAAATTCAATGACCGGAGTGTTAGAACAAGAAATGTTCTGATCAATATTCTTAGTTTTGATTATAACATTATGTATGAATTTTGTATAAGACAATATGGTACTCTAATCCTTTGCATTTTCCATTTCAGGAAATATATAAAGAGTATGCACAAAGCAGCGCTCAGAAGCACTGACTCAGAAGGTTTTGGATGGCTACATCAGAACATGCTCTGGCAAGACATCAGAAGATGGTCAAGCAGAATCAAAACATGGACTGTAAAGCATCAGAAGAACATGAAGTCAGAAGCAGAAGTTTTGAAGCTCTGATGGTATCACGCTCAAAGCTCTTCAAAGTAAGAAAACAAGAAGATGCTCTGTACCAAGCTGATTGACTCTGATATTCAAACGTTGTTTATCTACAAATATGAGTCCAGAAGAAAGGACAAGATGACAAGCTACTAAGTCTAATCTCTGACTGACAAAAGGAACGTTAGAAGCTACAAAAGGAAAAGTTCAGTAAAAGCAGCAAAAGCATGGCTCGAGGTAGTTGACAAAAGTGTGAAACATTAAATGCAGCGTTGTACTTTTCACACAAAGCATTAAATGCTCCCAACGGTCATTGTAACACCCCGATATCCGCTACATGCATCAACCGTGTCGGCCAACCGAGCATGTCACCAGCTTAATCAATAATCCCCCTAGGTCCGCTTATCGGCTGCCCAGGAAATATTGTTTTTGCCTCGCGCAGGAATCGAACCACGTACCTAGGGGTTAAGTACGTATTCATAGCAATTCCTGCTACCGCTTGACCATATGGACTCTGGGTGCTCACGACACATGACGGGAAAAAGGTCTATGTTCCAAGACCTGGTGCTTAAGTCTGTTGGAGAAGTAAAGTTTGGAGGGAACCAGAAGAGCAAGATCATTGACTCTGGAACCATATGCATTGGTAATTCTCCCTCTATAACTAATGTTCTACTAGTAGATGGATTAGCTCATAACTTATTGTCCATAAGTCAATTAAGTGACAATGGTTATGACATAATCTTTAATCAAAAGTCTTGTAAAGCTATTAGTCAGAAGGATGGCTCAATCCTATTTACATGCAAGAGAAAGAACAACATTTACAAGATGGATCTTACAGATATTAAGAATCAAAAGGTTACTTGCCTTCTGTCTGTTAGTGAGGAGCAGTGGGTCTGGCACAAAAGATTGGGTCATGCTAATTTGAGAAAGATTTCTCAGATTAACAAACTTAATCTGGTCAGAGGACTCCCTAATCTGAAATACAAATCAGATTCTCTTTGCGAAGCATGTCAGAAACGGAAGTTTTCAAAACCTGCATTCAAGTCTAAAAATGTTGTCTCTTCCTCTAGGCCGCTAGAACTTCTGCACATTGATCTTTTTGGCCTAGTCAAAACTGCATCAATCAGAGGGAAGAAATATGGATTAGTCATTATAGACGACTATAGAAATAAGTTGACAAGTATAGATAAATTCAATATAGAAATTAGTCATCATAGACGACTATAGATAAATTCAATATCAAGCAGCGGAATCTCAATTCTTAAATAAGTTGACAAGTATCCATCATACTTCATTATTCAAAATTTAAAACTTAAAATCAACTTCAAAACCATCAATGGTAGTTCATAGTATCATGTTATCAAACAAATAAAAATTCATGTCACGCAATCCTGACTTGGTGTTACATATCAAAGAATGAACCTTTATTCGACGAAGACAGACAAAAGACTATGGAGCTACCCTCCTTCTTCAATAAGCTAATCCTGAACATCTGCATGTTACCCACGTGGAGGTAACATTTAAACATAAAGGGTGAGTAATTACAAACATTACAAAAGATATACGAATTAAACATAGTATTTACCAACAGTAATATCATCACCAAATTATTTACTCACAACGTCACTAAAACATTCTTCACATCTCATACATCATCAAAACATCTCTTACATCATTTATTATGCAAACACAATTATGAAATGAAACATCACTGACTCATTCATGTGGTACCAAAACTTTACCGATGACTAAGTCATCTTCCTCCAAAGATCTCCACCATAGGATCGATTTCCACTTGGAACCAGAGCACTTCACAAAATGCAATCAATCAACACAATAGGATTGAGGCCATCACCTAGACATCTGTCCTAACATGATTGAACGTATGTCCTTACATATGTCATGAATGCATATTGCGCAACAACACAATAAAACATTACCACTTCTAGTCAAAACACATTATCATTCATGTAATTATCACATAATATATTCACATAGCATGTACAAATATCAAACACACACCTTATCAACTTCATTCATCATAACATCGTCAAACACATCATGTAATCACCATCCCATCAAATCATCACAACTAATAGTGCATACATCATCACTAACAGGGCATTCACAGTTAATAGTCATATAAGGCATTCACATGCATTTCACAAAAAACGACATAACTTGATACATTGAAACACCATCACCACGTCGAATAGTTGGAATTCTAGTAATGGAACTAATTTTAAAATAAAGTACATTTAACCACCTTTCTAATGGTTCGAACAACGGGCCAATCAAGCATTCGTAGCTCGAGTTATGAATTTTTGAAGTTTTGAAAATTCCCTCCCAGACACAAGGTAACCGGTTACTTCAAATGAGGTAACCGGTTACCTCAAATTACAGAGGCCAACCCACACAATTTTTCAATGAGGTAACCGGTAAACTCAAATGAAGTAATCGATTACTTCAAGTTCTAGTAGCCAAAAACCCCAATTTTCATAACCGGTAACCTCAAATGAAGTAACTGGTTACTCTGTACTAGTAACCAAATTTTCTGCATTTTTCAAAAGTGAGATTTTCATTCTTTTCTAATCGAAAACTCCTATTTGCACCACTCAAAACACTCAATTTTACTTCCCAAAAATCATATTTCAAATAATACAAACTAACACCAATATACATATATTAAGCTTACCAATTAAAAATCAAACAAATTCACAATTTCATCATATTCACCCATATTTATCACATTCATCATAATCAACTTATACCCCAACAAAATTACACATACATTCAAACCCCATACCAATCATAATGCTAGGAATTACACCCCTTACCTTAGAGTCTAGCTTTTTCTCCGTTCCTGAGCTCCACCAACTGATTCTTCCCTCTTCTCTTTGCCCTAGCTCTTCACCGTTCACTACTCACTTTTTAGGATCGATTAGAATAAATTTTCTTTATCTCTTTTCCTTGTTTAACCCTTAAACCTTTTCTATGGTTTTCCCATTTTACCCTTTCTTATCCCTTCACCAATTACCATCTTTCCCTTATTATTTCTACACCACATTTATAATAGCAATAATTCTAAATAATATTATCAAATCTAATTAATCCAACTTATTATTTAAATTCCAATAATAATAATTCTAAATAATTAAAATTAATTATCTAAAATATAATTAATCCTCTTATGATGTCCTACCCCATAATGCAACCCATACATCACATCTCAAAGCATAAATAATTCATCAAATCGTCATATATTCACAAACACTTCACAAATACTCATCGTAAAATATTAAATATTAATCTAAATTTTTTTGGGTGTTATGATATGCATATACATAGAGGAGTTGGTGCATTTAGCATTGCATATAATATGAATTGAAATTATGATTGTGATTGTGATTGTGCTTTGGTGATAATGATATATCGATCTTTATTTTGTTTATCACCCTACTGTTAATTCTCACTATTAATATTGGAAGGCGTATTCTCAACCCTTCATTTTGTTTGTTGAATGCCATTGTGCAATCTTGTAAAGATAATCAGCAGAAGAGATGGCTTTGTGTTGGAAGATGACTTCGCAGCTCTCTTCACATTTATTTATTTTTGTTGTAGATTATACTTTTGCTCTGACTCTGTAATATCGGGGAATGAAGCGCATTTGTGTTTCTTTGAATTGATGCTGAGTTGATTTCGTTGAGTTTAATTTTGACTTAACTTTTGAAGTATGTTTTCTCCTTATTTTCTGCTGCGAATATGTTGTCTTTTTATTTATGCATGTTTTGATTGAGTAATATCCTAAGTATGTTTTATCTTTTAAAATAAAAATTTGGGGTTTTAGGGTATTACAGGTTGCAAATTGGTTTATAAGACAAAATTTAATGTTGATGGTTCCATTGAATGATACATAGCAAGGTTATTCATCAAAGGATTCACACAAGCTAAAGGTATTGATTTCTTTAGCACTTTTTCCCTGTTGCAAAGCTGCCTACTGTAGGACTCCTTCTAGCCTTAGCCTCTACTTTAAATTTGCATATGTTTAAAATTGATGTTCACAATGATTTTCTTTACAATTATTTGGATAAGGAAGTATACATGTCCTTACCAAAAGGCATCATACATTCTTATCCAAATCAAATGTGTAAGCGTTTAGAATCCATTTATGGTTTAAAACAATCGAGTCAACAATGGTTTAAAACCACATCTGTTGTTCTACTTTCTATTGGTTTTAAACAATGTCCTACTGATCACTCATTATTCATTAATCAAATGCACGATAGTTTCACTGCACTACTAATTTATGTTGGAAACCTTGTCCTTTCAGGAAACAACTTGGACATCATCAACAAAGTCAAGAAAACATTGCAGCATCACTTTCATATAAAGGACCTTGCAGCTTTAAAATACTTCCTTGGCTTGGAAGTAATAAGAAATAGTTCAGGAATTAATCTTTTCCAATGAAATTACTCCCTTGTCAATGCTAGACTTTTGGGATGTAAACCTGCTTCCACCCCAATGACTAGAGACACAAGACTGACCACCAATGCAGGAAAAACTTTAAGTGAACCACAATTTGATTTCTTTGACTAGATCAATAATTAAGTGAGCCACAATTTCAAAAAATGATGGGGGCAAATACATCTCTAATTGACATAAGATTATTACAGCCTCATCTTCCATCTCATCTAAATTTTTTGAATCAAGTACTTTAGTACATATAGCATTAAATAATAAGCACAACCAGATTATAGTTACCCTTACATTTTTGGCAAGATCCACAAACATCTATTTTTAGAAGTTGTTGCATGGAGACATGACAAACATTAGATTTTAAGGAAATTAACTTCAGATCTTTCATTGATACAGGTTTCTTGATGTTCGATGAATACTCTTGGGAACTTTGATACCATGCAAGCAAACAAATTTTTTTCTCTATTAAGAATGTGATATGCAGGGGGAAAATAAGTTCTTTTTCCTAATTCTTCTAGAGCCAACTTTTATAGTATACCAATCGCAACCATATCTACATGGGAATTCTTACTAACTTTAGTCTTTTCTTGAGTGTTTGGTAGTGTTCCAATGAAACTATTACATACATTTTTCTCTACATTGATCTCATCAAGACAATGTCTTACCTTCAAGGCTAGAGAAATATGTAAGATCAAAGAACACTGACCTCTTTTTCCAAATATTCTTCTCAACGGGCCCTTTTTTATTCTTTCCAAATACAACATTAATGTATTGTTGTCAATTATAAACTTATTCCCCAGCTAAATTCTTAGGATCGATATCAAACTCATGCTCCCTGGTAAAAGATTTATGCAATCTATAGTATGGATGATTATAATTTTAGAAATTTTGATGCCCAAGGTAATATGACTTTTTCCAAACTGAAGTTGGTGGAAGCATGTATTAGATTCACATATAGGACATGTTTTATGTCCCTTGACAATGTAACTAGCCAAATTTCCATATCTAGGAAAGTTGTTGATGGTGCAAACTAACACAACATTTGTCTTAAACGTTTCTCCAGAATATGCATCATCAACATCAATGCCTTCCTTCAGAAAAATTTTACATCTTCATTTAGTGGACCTAGATAAAAATCTATGTCGTTTCCAGATTGTTTTGGCCCCGAAATCCTCAAAGATAACAACACATATTTTAGTTTCATGCATAATCAATGAGATAGGATATAAATCATGAGAAGAACATACCACAAAGTTTGATTAGTACTCAGATTATCAAAGGAGTTCATTCCATCTGTGGAAATTCCAAGCCTAAGATATTTTGGTTCATGGCAAAAATCCAGTAACAACGAATGAATTTTCTTGCATTACAAAGAATCAGCTACAAGGTGAAATTTTCTATCATGTTTTCCTTCATCTACATGCCATATAATATTCTTTCATCATTCGCATTAGAAAATAGTCTCTCAAACCTTTGAATTATTGACAGGTAACATAACACTTTCGCAAGAGGATGCTTCTTGCTAACATCGTCATCCTCATAACCACTACTTTTCAGGCATTGATTCAATTTTTCACACTCTTTCTTGTATAATATGCAATCATTATGGAATACATATATTTTGATATACTCTAAACCCATTGGACATAATATCTTCAAGAAGCATTTGTTTTAGCAACTCAATCAATTTTTACTCTTTACTTTCATGCCTTTTACTTTTTCCCCTTGGGGTTTTATTTCCTTTTTCATCAAAAGAACAAAACCATCATAATGTGACAAAACCCTAAAAAAAATCTTAATAATTTTTGTGTGGACTTGATGTTACTATCCCATGTTTGAGGAGTTTGGACTTTTAGACTGATACTTAGGATGATTTCCCTTTGCTTAGAGATTCATATGAAACTTTAATTCATCTGGACCTTGGACTTTCATTTGAGAACTTGGTCCCTATCTTGATAAACAGTTGAATTTTTGAACTTGGGATTTCATTTGGTGCTTTGTGATCTTAATGTTCATCTGATACACTTGTGGTCTTGAATTTCATCTGATTTCTTGATTCATCTAAGGCTTTGGTTTCATCTGATCATATTTATTTTTACTTGCTTTCTTGTTACTAAACTCCGAAGGGAAAGAAATTCGTATTTTTACCAATGTCAAATACTTGCTCCATCTTGTGGTTAGTTCACTTGCACTCAAAAAGGGTTCCTCTTGGGCTACCTTACAATGAGACCTTTTATTTCATGTCATTTACTTTATTCTTTTGGATAGTCTCTTCATCTCCTCCCACTTCTTCAGTTTTCAAAACTTCTCCCTTTTTCAAAACCTTCTTGTTTTTAAAACTTAAAACTTTTCATAATAAACCTTGACTTTGTCAAGTGAACGTCAAATTTTTTCTCAATAAATGCTAAATCACTTAAGCATATTCAAAATCTGTCAATGAATAATGTGCTTGAGAAATATTTGAGTTGGTATTAACTTGAGGAACTTCTGCACGAGCTCCAAATGCTTGAGCAAAATCATATTATGAGTGGCGCATGGAAGCATTGACTTGAGATTTGTTCTTGTTGAAATTAGTATGGTGTTGAAGCGCTAAAGTGGCAAGCAAAAGTAAGTGGTACATTATTACCGGGTGATATAGGTTATATCCTATCGTAGTCCACAGAGATTGGTAGAGAAAAACTGCCATTCAACGTTCTCGGGTTCTAAGTTTGGTTTTGGGTTATGGAAAGTAAAATGCGGGAAAAGTAAATAAAGCAAATAAACAATCTATTGTAGCTTAAGAGAATTCATTATGGAATCGTTTTTTTACTCTACCTGTCGAATACTTAAATCTGATGATTTATCGCTCAACACTCACAATACGCATCGAAATCATCGGGCATCGCTCAAGATGCAACATCAATGTCCATTTCTGCAACACCGACGAGAGCTCAGCCGTATCATTTACATCGATGATTTCTCCACCGACACAAACAACACAGAGGCATTAAACTCGATACTCATTACGATTATTAGCCCCAAATATATGTCTAGAGTTTTGAAACTAATAGTTATCATTCCTAATAAAGATCTATGATGTCTATTTCTACAACAACACAGACCCAAAGCATTTAAGCAAAAAGATCAAGAACAACAACAATAATGATTTGTAAAAAAAAATATAAACAATCCCAAGATCGACAAATGTACATACAAGAGAGTAAAAATATACATACAAACCCCACTATTGTAATGGGTCACAGGGAAGAAGAACAAATGGAAACTTATCGAGCTTCCAGCACAATCAGAGACCACCCACGTTCAATCGACATGATGAACCACCCATTAGTGTTGCTTGAACCTCTAAACTACAAAGAATGGATCAAAGCTCAACTTTGTCAAAGAAGAGATGATAAAAAACCTAAAAAATATGTTCTAAACTATTTATAGAAAAGCTGAAATCGCAGAGCGCGCGATGCACCCTCTCACTTATGTGCCAAACCGCCCTAGAGGGAGAGATGCACCCTAATAGCCCGCGACGCGCCCTCGAGACTGCCAGAATTTATTCTTTTGTTCCTAAGCCGCGCGACGTGCCCTAAACCAGAACTTTATTTCTTCCAAAAACGCACGTTTGAAGCTTTGTCTTCGACACTTTATTGCTCATGCTCCAAATACGCAGCAATACCTACAAAAATACATTAAAACTATCAAACGACACATATTTATACGAAAACGTAATAAAACACAAAGTATACAAAATTACACGAAAATAGGGAATTATTCAAACGGTATTAACAAAAAGTATCGATAAGTGCCACTAATTACATACACAAAATAACAACATTTTGGCACTTATCAGATGGCCATGTTTTTTATAGAAAAAATCAAAAGTGTGGCCACTCCTATTGCAAAAGGTACAATGCCTAGGAGGATTCTTATAGTGTTGTGGCTTTCCTTTGTGATCAAATCTTTGAGCTGCATTAACCATTAATGCACTATCATCTTCAGCAATAGTAACTGATTTATGATTACTTTCTTCTTGCACAACTAATGAGTAGAATTTGTTAATTTGAAGTAGAGGTTCCATCAATAGAACTTGAGTTCTCACAACCAAAAATTATTCATTAAGACTAGTTAGAAAATACATAACTTGATTTTCATCTCAATATGTGCAAACATTCTGCATGGCGAAGCATCTGCACTGATAAACACATGAACACACAAGAAGTGTAAGATATTCATTGAGTTCTTCCCATAAACCTTTTAACTCAATGAAGTAATCCATAACAGACTTAAATGCTTGCTTCAAGCTACTAAATGAAGAACGAAGATTGAAGATGCGAATGCGATCAGCTTTGGAGAATCTTTCGTTAAAGACAGTCCATACATCAACGGCATTGACATGAAACATGATAGTAGATGCAATTTGTTCATACATAAATTTTAACAACCAAGAATGTATCAACTAATTGCACCTTTTCCATTGATTATGATTAAGATCGTGGTGTGGACAGGGGAAGATCCATGTAGGGGCATGGTGTGGCTATAGCCACACCAATATTTTTTAAAATTTTTTTATATCTATATATTATATAATATATTTAAATTAAAAATAAAATATTTACTTAACTATTTCTTTCTTTAACTTTTCTCTTTCACAATTTTATATTTTTTTCTCCCTCTCAAACCTCACCACTAGTATTTTAAAAATTAAACCGGTCATTAAATCGACAAAGGTACTATATCACTAGTTCATTAGTTGAACCACCTGATTACTTGTCAAAATGCATGATTATATCACTGGTTTATTAGTTGAACCAGCTAATCACTAGTCGAAATGCATGATTAAACCTGATTAAATTAGATAATTCAGTAAAATAAAATAGTCTCTAACAAAATTATATAGTTATTAAACCGGTCGAACCGAATGACTTGATCTCTAAAAAAATCATAAGACTTTAAAATTTTCAAAATATCAAAATTTATAAATTCATTATTTAAATTCAAATTTTAAACATAGTGATCACACACAACAAAATAGTACAAAATACAAAATAATGTAATAAAATATTACAACGTCTAATAAATTTAATTACAGTGAGAAGAAGTTGTTCAAAATAAGTTTTGCACAAAATATATATATATATATATATATATATATATATATATATATATATATATATATATATATATATATATATATATATATATATATATATATATATTTTTATTTTAATTTCTTAAAAACATTATCAAAACAATATCATTTTGTTTGAGAAAAAAAGTAAGCATTTAAACTGCCAGTTTTTTAAAATGGCTGGTTTCCCGTTTTTTATCAGTTTTGACCGTCAATTTTTTAAAACTATCGATTTTTCAATTTTGACCGACGGTTTAAATTTTCAATTTTTTAATATAATATAATTCATACTATCTTTCATGTTTAGCCACACCCATATATAATGTCTGAATCCGCCCCTGGGTGTGGAGGAATATTAATTGTTTCGTCGATGAATTAGACCTTGTTCTTCGCACCTAAAGCTCGTTGATGAATATACTCCATGCAAGATAGTTAGATCCATTCAACTTTGGCGATATACAGACGAAATTGGGACCTTCAATAAGATTAATGTAGTAGGGAGAACCGGTGTCAGCTTGTTGACTTGGTGGAGCAACGCGCAGAGGCATGGATATGAATCAAAGGTGGATCGAAAAAAAATGAAGGAAGCAAGAACAAAAATGGTGAAAATGGAAGAACATATCAAGAACTGATATTAACACAATGATGCAGTAAGGAAGAAGGTGAAAAACAGATCAACGAATCAAGAACTTGTTCTTGATGAATGAGGCAATGGAAGAAGAAGAATGAAGCTTAGAATATGTTAACTAATACCATATTATCAATCACCATATTTGGTGTAGTTGCAAGTAATGTCCACTATTATTACAATACACATGCACTTGTTGTAACACTATCTCTAACTAACTCTAATTGCCATAACTAACCGTTAATTAGTTTGTTGATAGTGACATGGTGTATCATTTGGTCTTTTATGTTTCTTGCATTTGAAGAAACCTGCTCTGATAACAAAATTCCCCACATCTCCTTCCACTAAATAACTCATCAAAATCAGACCACCTCCCATGGACACCACTTGAACGTGAGACATGCCATTCAACCAAAGAACAGTGTTAAAGCTATTGAGCCTCACTGCAGCCCAACTCTCTTGGCCCACATTATTCCTTTCCTTTTTTGTAATAGATAACTGTCATTATATAAATGTATTAGGGCCTCTTGTATCAAGTGTGAAGATAATATACACTTTCTTTTGATAATGAATAAACGTTTCCTCTACTTCTCTGCTTCCATGCTTTATCTGCTATTAGTTAACAAGCAGTTTTCAGATTTTCAATATCAAGGTGAATTTTGTATTTACCTACTAAGCAAGATGCAAGATGAAGCAAATGCTCATTGGTTCCTATTACGGACAAGTTCCAAGAAACAACATTTGTCACCTCGTTAAACCCGACAAACCCAAAGTGGTTTCCACGTCAATCTCACTTTACTGGAATGAACAAAAATCCTACCAAACCAAACCTAAAAAATATTTATGGAGATCCAACTCTAGTACTTTATCTACAAAGTTCGTGAAGAAAAATGACACCCAATCAACATCATTTTGTCGAACAAAACTCGACAACCTTCTAGGAGCCACCATGCACACCGGGCTGAACCAACCAATTTACCATGTGTCAAACCTCTAACCAAACCCAAGAACCAAAGAAACTTCCAAGTTGAATGCAAGTGTTTAAATGCAAATGCTAGTGTTTGATGACTAAAAGTAAGATCTACAACACAAAGGATCAATTAAGTTTTTGATGAAATCAAACGAAATCGCTACTCTATAATCTACTAATAATCACTTTATCACCAATTATTATATAAAAAGGTTCCATGAAATCAACTGTAATTGCTAGTCTATAATTTGTTTATATTATGGTGATAAATAATAGGTTCATAAATTCAAAATATATGGCATTTATGCCGTAACAGATAAAAATAAGTGCCACAGTGCCCCATGTGAAATACAATCATACATCAACAAAGAAAATCTGTGGAGAGATCCACATTGGTGAATGTACTCTTCATCTTTAACCAGCCAAAGCATTTACAAACTTTTCGTAAATCCCTTGTTTAAACTTCAATTCCTTATTCTCATAGTACAATGGCAGTTCTGTAGAATAACAAAAATAAAAAGAAAAAAAGGTAAAGTTTAGATTTTAAAATAATAAATGAACATAAAACGTTGGAGCATCTAATCAAGCTAAGAACCGAATATAAATATATATATATATATATATATATATATATATATATATATATATATATATATATATATATATATATATATATATATATATATATATATATATATATATATATATATATATATATATATATATATATATATATATATATATATATATATATATATATATATATATATATATATATATATATATATATGGGAGCATATCAAGTGAGAGCATTTTAAAATGAGAGATGAGAGGAATAAATATCAACCATTGGATTAATCAAGAAAGAGAAATTAATAGCCACATTAATGCATTAACCTTCTCTCTCTTGATGAATCCAATGGTTGATATTTATTCCACTCATCTCTCATTTTAAAATGCTCTCACTTGATATGCTCCCTATATATATATATATATATATATATATATATATATATATATATATATATATATATATATATATATATATATATATATATATATATATATATATATATATATATATATATATATATATATATATATATATATATATATATAGATAGATATATGGGACGACTCAAGTGAGAACACTTGGTTATTATGATAAATGAGAACAATGAATCACGACCATTAAATTTTGATTTTGTTGATTTTAATGGACTGGATTGGTTTCTCTTTCTATGATCCTTAGTATTTATTTTAAATCAACATAGAAAGAGAACCCAATCCAATCCATTAAAATCAACAAAATCAAAATTTAATGGTCGTGATTTATTGTTCTCACTTCTCATAATAATAAGTGTTCTCACTTGAGTCGTCCTCATATATATATATATATATATATATATATATATATATATATATATATATATATATATATATATATATATATATATCAAATAATGACATTTTTATGTGATAACATGAGAATGAATCTAAATCATTAGATTTTAAAATGAATTGTGAAGATTATGTGTTATTATTTTATTCTCTCTCCCTCATCATTTATATTAATAATGGAGGAGAGAGAAAAAAATGACACATAATCTCTGTTAGAACATACAAAAACAATCAAGGTGTATCAATGGAGAGTTTGGTTCAATTGGAGAAGATGAAGATTAAAGAAATTGAGAGAAATTGAGAGAGAGAGAGAGAGAGTAATTGATGATGAGTGATCTAATTGGCATTAACAACAATGAGGAGTAGTGAGTCCCTTTTATAGTACAATGTTACAAGGATTGGGAAGCTGAAAAACAACTTAAACACAAAACAGAAAACTGTAAAGCTTCAGTGTAACCGGTTACGTCATTTAGCGTAACCGGTTACACCACAATTGTGCCACTTCTATTTCTGAGTATTAGGGCTGTAACCGGTTACGCCAACTGAAGTGCCAAAAACTGCAGCTTCAACACACCACCTCACTTCAGTTGGTCCAAGTTCAACATTCTTAAGCTCATCTTCAGCCTCATGAACACTTCATTTGTTACTCCCTTAGTGAACAAATCAGCCACTTGGTTCTCGCTCCGACAATATCCTAATCTTAACTTTCCATCACTCACTAGCTCCCTCAAATAACAAAATCACATCTCTATATACTTGCTCCTTCCGTGTGTAATCGGATTCTTCGCAAGGTTAATAGCAGAAACATTATCCACAAGAAGTGTATTAGCATCACCCTCATTTCTACCTAACTCCTTCATTAGATTCATAAGCCACATGGCTTGACAAGCACATAACGACGCCTCAATATACTCGATCTCACAAGATGAGAGTGCTACCACCGATTCCTTTTTCGAACACCACGAGATTGGGGTCCTACCAAACATAAATATGTATCCATCCGTTGACTTTCTATCATCCTTATCGCCACACCAATTGGAATCGGTGGAACCAAGTAAATCGCATTTTCGGCCCGTATTTGATGGCGGAAAGATAATTCCCCAACCAAGAGTTCCTTTAATGTATCTAAGGATTCTCTTGACCGCTTCCATATGAGATACCTTAGGTCTCTCCAAGATTCTACTAGCAATATCGACACTAAATGCCAAGTCCGGTCGCGTATTACACAAATAACGCAACAATCCAATCAATCTCCGATATTGAGTTGGATCCACATCTTGCTCATCCTCACTCTTGGACAGTTGTACCCTAGCTTCACATGGTGTAATGTCCACATTGCAATGCTCCATTTCACACCTCTTCGAGATCTCAAGTGCATACCTCCTTTGGTGCATGAGCAGTCCCTTTTTTTACCGTTGGAACTCTATGCCAAGAAAGTATCTCATAATCCCAAGGTCGGACATCTCAAACTCATTCATGAGTTCCTTCTTGAACTTTGAGATACTCTTCTCACAGCTGCCGATAATCAAAAGATCATCCACATATAGGCAAAGGATGATCACACCATCATTCGCATCCGATCTCACATAAACGCCATGTTCGGACACACATCGCTTAAAACCAATATCAACAAGAAAACCACCAATGCGCTTGTTCAATGATCTTGGAGCTTGTTTCAAACTATACAATGCTTTGTGCAACTTGTAATATCTCATCTCTTTATTCTTCACTACAAATCCCGGGGGGGGGTGCTCAACATAAACCTCTTCATAAAGTGGACCGTTCAAAAACGCAGATTTGACGTTCGTTTGATAAATGACCCAATTGTTATTGTTCGCAATACCAACAACCAAACAGATGGCCTCAAGCCTAGCCACAGGTGCAAACACCTCTTCAAAGTCTATACCTTCACGTTGCAAAAACCCTTTCGCTACCAATTGAGCCTTATACTTGATTATCTCACCTTTAGGATTTGCCTTCACTTTATAGACCCAACGTAGACCAATCGACTTCTTACCATAAGATAGATAAACTAACAACCAAGTGCCATTCTTCTCAACTGATTCCAGCTCCTCTCATTGCACAAATCCACTTTGGATCGCTTAGAGCCTCCTCCGTGTTCACCGGTTTAGATTCGAACATAAGCGCAAAATGGACGAAATCACCTTCATTATTAACTTCATTATCTTGGAATCTCTCGCATTCTTGGAGTCTCGAAGGCAGCACCCTTTTCCTTTCTGATCCTCTGGGATTTTCCTCATTTTAAACTCCATTCGGGGCTGCAGAACAGTTTCAAGACTAACTGGATCATCAAAAAACAGTGTTGTTGGAGCTTTGTTCTACTGGTAACCGGTTACACCTGATTGCACTGGTTGGCTGTAACCGGTTACACTGTGTTCTACAGAATTGGAACTTTATTTTTCTGCTGGTAACCAATTACGCCATTTTGCACTATCTGGTCGTAATCGGTTACACTATGACCATTGCTTCTATATTCATAAAAAACAACATCCCGACTAATTACAATATTCTGATTTCTCGCATCAAATAGTTTGTAACCACCTGTAGAATGGTATCCAACAAAAACCATTTCCTCTCCCTTGTCGTCCAACTTCTTTCTAAGTTGAACTGGCAAATGTCGATACGCTACCGAACCGAAGACTCACAAATGGCTTATATTCGGTTTGAATCTGCACCATACCTCTTCTGGTGTAAGCTTCTCAAGCTTCTTCGTATGGCATCTATTCAATAAATAGGTAAATGTAGAGATCGTTTCTCCCCATAGTTCTTTCGGTAGGCTTTTACCTCTTAACATGCTTCGAACCATATTCATTATCGAACTACGGCGTATAAGGTGGCACAATCTCATGCACTATACCCTCACCATCACAATACTTCCCAAACACAATCGAGGTATACTCACATCCGCCATCTGTTTTGAGAATCTTCAACTTGTGACCATATTGCCTCTCCGCCATGGACTTAAACCTTTTGAATACATCAAACACTTCATCCTTTCTTTTGATAATGTAAGTCCACAACTTCCTACTAAAATCGTCAATAAACATGACAAAGTACCTATTTTCACCAAATGTGTCGACTTGCATAGGCCCACAAACGTCGGAGTACACCACCTCAAGGTGCGCGTTGGTCCTATGACCCGCATCCTAGCTAAAACTCCTCATTTTGTTGCAACGCTTTGAGATCACGAAAATTCAAGTGACCAAGTCGGTAATTCCATAACCACTCCTCTCTACTTCCAGTTCTATCTAAGCACCTATGTTCCAATACTTTCAACTCAACTTTAAAGGTACTATTGGAAGCCATGGAAATCTTAAGGATCAACACACCACTAGCATCGACAACAAGCAAGATCTTATTTTCCAAACGTATGTTGTAACCTTTCTCAAGCAATTTCTCAATACTCAAAAGATTACATTTGATACCTGGAATATATAACACATCTTTGATCATAGAATGTCCACCATTATTCTTCTCGATCAAAACATCACCAACACCTTCGACCGTAAGAGTAGAATCATCCGCAAACTTCACTTTATTTTTCGCCACTTGATTGATTTGCACAAACCAATCTTTTCTCCCGGTCATATGCATCGAACAACCGGAGTCCAAGTACCACTCATCGCTTCCTTGGGTTCCATCTCAAACCGAAATCATCACATTTTGTTCCGAGCGTAAATTTTCCTCGTTTTCTGCACTACTGCAGCTTCTGACCCGTGACTCGCAACTGTAGTCCATCACCTCTGAATTCCCACTAAACTCCTCGGAAATCATCATTAAGAATGTAGCTTTATCATCCACCTCTTGCCTTGCAACCTTGGCTTCATCATCCACCTCTTGCCTTGCAACCTTGGCTTCATCCCCTTTAGATTCCCATTATTTAGCACTACATTTAGCCGCGAAATGCCAAAGTTTCCTACATTTCCAGCATTGTACTTTGCTCATGTCTCTCGGTTTTCCACCTCTCGCGTAGCTACGATCACCATAACCATTGGAGTTGCTGCTCTCACCCTTTTGTCCCATCGAGACCTTCGAATTTTGTGACTCTCCTCCACCAAAATTCTGAAAACCTTGCTTCCCTTTTGAAGCCCATTTTTCTTTCGATCTCTTACTCCTTTTGTTGAAACGAGCCTGCAAAGCTATCTCCGCCTTTACCTTATCATTTCCTCTCTCGCCCATTCTTTGTTCATGTGCTTCTAAAGAACTTTGAAGCTCATCCTTGCTCAACTTCGCAAGATCCTTCGACTCTTCGATAGCCACAACAATATTGTCGAATCTTGACGTCAATGAACGTAAGATTTTACACACAATATTTTGCTCTAGAATGGTTTCTTCACATGCCTTGATTTGGTTTACCAAACGCGTAATGCGCATCACATAATCATTGATTGTTTCCTTCTCTTCCATTTGCGTTAACTTGAATTGCCTCTTGGGAGTTTGTAACCTCACCACCTTCGCCTTCGCAGCCCCAGCATAAGCTTTTTCCAAAATTACCCAAGCTTTGCCTCGCGGACTCGCAATCACCGATCTTTTCGAAATTATTACCATCAACGCAAGAGTGAATCAAGAAGAGAGCTTTGTAGTGTTTCTTCTTCTCTTCTTTGAATGTAGCTTGATGTGTAGTTATGGGCTCAGCCCCAAGTGGTGTAACACCGTTGTTGACGATATTGAGAACTTCTTGATACCCAAACAAAACCTTCATTTGTTTCGACCACTTGTCATAATTCTTCGAATCAAGGATCAGTAGGTTGGTAGGGATTTGTTCATTGGTAACGTTACTCATTGTCGCAGCGGAATTGGATCAAAACCAGGCTTTTGATGCCAAATGTTAAAACATACAAAAATAATCAAGGTGTATCAATGGAGAATTTGGTTCAATTGGAGAAGATGAAGATTAAAGAAATAAAGAGAAATTAAGAGAGAGAGAGAGAGAGAGAGAGAGAGAGAGAGCGCGTTCAAATTGGCATTAACAACAATGAGGAGTAATGAGTCCCTTTTATAGTACAAAGTTACAAAGATTGGGAAGCTGAAAAACAACTTAAACACAAAACATAAAATTGTAAAGCTTCAGTGTAACTAGTTACGACATTTAGCATAACCGGTTACGCCACAACTGCGTCACTTCTATTTCTGAGTATCGGGGCTGTAACCGATTTCGGTAGTCGGTTAGCCAACTGTAGTGCCAAAACCTGCAGCTTCAACAATCTCCACTATTTATTTTAAAATCTAATGGTTCAGATTCATTCTCATGTTCTCATATATATATATATATATATATATATATATATATATATATATATATATATATATATATATATATATATATATATATAATTCAACTTATTCCAATAGTAAATTTAACTTACTCCAAATTACGACCTTTAAATTAGATTTATTGAATAATTAACTAAATAAAAATGCTAATTACAAAATATTAACCATCATAGAAGTTTTAATTTAAAGGCGATTTGGAGTAAGTTAAAAAAACTAATTTGAACTCCACTCTATTTGAGAAAAATATACAATAAGGCGTGCGAGAAAACACCACAGGTGCACTGCAATTCAAAAAACTAACAAAAAGAACCTCCTAAGATACATATAGATACTAGTGGTACAAAATAAACTCAAAAACATTCCTTAACCTTAAAATTAAATAATTATAAATATTTACTAACCAAGTTTTAATAAAACATAATTTAGCAGAGAGAATGAAGAAAAGAAAAAGCAACGTGTTACCTGCAAAAGTAGTAATAATTTCATTGCACCTGCTGTTCTTAAGTAAGTATGTCAACACTTCCTTCGGAAATTTATATTCAAAAGGGTCAATTTTTATCAGCACTGACTCCATGTTTTCAAAACAAACATCTTCGACTTTGGGGAAATTAGGCATGGATGAAAAAACCTATACAATAAATGTGATTCAATCAAATTCAATAGCAAAAATATACAATAAATGTGATTCAATCAAATTCAATACCAAAAATATATGATAATATAGTGATCGGGAGGGGGTTGACCCACTTGATGTTATATTGGTGGTAATAAACAAAAAAAAACGATAATATATACAATAACAAAATGTGTTGCTTACCGCAAGCGTTGGAGAAGCAAGAGTCATTGAATACACATTTTTGAACCTCTTTAGCCAGCTCATTAGGGTCTCTGCAATCTCTTTGGAAGGCTTGGGAAACCAAAGCTCAAGATCCACTTCTTCAAGGAATTGGAAGTTGTTCTCAAAGATTGGATTAGTATGATTTATACTACTAAATCGACCCGCAAAAGTAAACGATTTCAGATTTGGAGTGTTTATCTGAATTTGGAACTGGTAGATAAAAAAGGGACCAAATTGTATGATCAATTTGGAAAGTGAAGCATTTGACACAATCAATTTTGTTTTTCCCAATATTTTGCAAGACTCAAGTATCAAAGTTGTTAGCTTTTTACAACTCGAAAACGGGTCGACACAACCATTAATGTTATTTCCTAAGAATCTGACTTCTTTTAGATGACAGTATGTTAATTCCGGAAGGTCTAAAGATTGTGTGAGTATCATTCTCCCTATTGTTGTACTAAGTGAGAGATTAAGATACTTTATAGATTGACATGAAAACATAAATTGGGACATTGCTATATATTTTAGGCGATGATAAGCATTACCAATATCATTAATTGATATTCTCTCCAAATTATGTGACTTTCCATATTTGAAGATCTTGATCAATATTTGAATGGAAATTACACCATCATAATCGACAACTATAGTTTTCAAGGAGGCGAAACGATCACGATGGCTTAAGAATTTGTTTATAAAATTCCTGAAATTGAGGGACTTTGGAAATTGGGTTTTGTTTGCTATTAAACTAGGGACAAATTTCCATAGACTCTCCCACCTTTTGGACAATACAGATGTTTGGACGGCCTCTTGTGTTGATAAGAATGTCATTATGTATGTCAATATACAGTCGGGAAGCATACTTATCCAATCCATTCTTCTTGGACTACGCCTTAGATTCTCCATATTTGGAGGTTCTTCCTTTGCATTCTCACTCCTTAGTTTCATCTAAACAAATAAAAAGAAAATATTTACAATCATTTATAAAGTTACCTCTATCAAAATTAAAACTTAAGGGATCAATCCCTAGAGGGAGTTAATATAAATAATGGTCTACAGATATTTACTATCTGATCTTCACTAATCAAATAATCATAGAAACTAACCATATGGAAATCTATAATTCTATAAAATACATATACAATAGACTATACTTGTGAAAACCCGTTATTTAGTTCATCTATCAAAACACGCTATTCAATATGATTTTCAACATGTGAAGATTCTAATAATTGCTTAAATTCAAGTGAAGTGTACCCTTTTAGTGGAGTAAATAGTTTATTTAAACTTTTATAATTAGTGAAGAATTTAAAAATCCTAAGTGTGTTGTAGCTTCAAGTTATCATACTTTTATGGTGTAATATAATAGTATCTCTTTAGAACAATAATTGTCATTGATAATAATGGAAGCGAGTGTATCACTTTCAGTCAAGTTGGAGAATATCAGTGATGGATGAAAATACACATGTTGAAAAAAATACCACATAGTATTCTAAAAGAAGAGGGAGTCTCTCTCCCTCCCTCTCTCTCTCTCTCCCTCCCTCTCTCCCTCCCTCTCAAGAGGAAGCATCTTCTAATCAGCAAAAGAAGACTCAAGTCGTATAAACATGATTCTATATCCACGACAACTCTCTTCACATTCATATCACACTTCATAATCATTTTTGTCATCATAGACATAACATTCATTCATGCTTCACGCATCATATATCATAAGTCTGCATAGTGAGCATAGTCCAGTCAGATCTTGGTCATTCCATCACCTAAAATCACATGGACCTCAAGAAGGGAATTCTCAAGCAAGGATTTCTTTCAAAGACAAACAGGCATTACCCCTGTCAGTAAAGATCTTCAGCAAACTTCCTTAGTGAAGTCACCAGCCATGTCAAAATGGCAATCTTAACCAGGCACACATACTCTCTCTCTCTCTCTCTCCTTAACTAAAAAATGGTTAAATGCACCTTATTAAGATGTTTATTGCTAAAATACAAATTCATAAAAATAAGTGGGTGTATTTAGCAAGTTTTAACTAAAAAGTAGTTAAATACACCCTAAGGTGCATGTTGGTAAAATAGACCTTCATAAACACAAGTTGATCTATTGTAGCAGACATATATATATATATATATATATATATATATATATATATATATATATATATATATATATATATATATATATATATATATATATATATATATATATATATATATATATATATATATATATATATATATATAAATTGTGTGTGTATGTGCGTGCACACTTGTGTGTGTATGTGAAAGAGTGTGTGCGCGTGTGTTCATGTGTGTGTGCGTACGTTCGTGTGTGTGTGAAAAATCTAAAACACATTAGAGACGTAAAAAATATTCTCACGACAATTTTTCATCATTTAGATATTGTCTTTATGTCAAAATATATGCTTTGAAATACTAAGTTTCAGAGGATAATAAAATCTCCAATATACCATTTTCAATTTCGATTATAATTCTGTCATAAAACCCTAATAATTTAATTTAATTATTGAATGAATAAATCCTAGAAAATTTAAATAAATTGACTAATTCCTAAAGGAATATGACAAAATAAACACATACCTTGTAATTACAAAATATTCACGATTTAGATTATGGTCAAGAATGATTCTCAACTCTCACAGAATAAACCTGAGGTATTCAAGTAAATGAATTTCAAAGTTAGATCTTGTTAATATTTTATAAATGAATAATAAAAGAAAAATTGAGTCAAGATCGACTTACTGAAAGGTGATGTGCGAGAGAGAATGAAGATGACGGCGGACAAGTAAGGAAGAGAGAAATCGCATCCAGTATATATATAACTTAATACCTAGAAAGGATACTCACGGGCCATCTTTTGTAAGCAACAAAACAAGTGGGCTGGGCTAATTTTTTAAGTTAACCTAAAATTGAAAAATTTACTTTGTACCCCAACAATTAGTATTATACCCCTACAATTTTTAAAAATACCAATTTTACCCTTCCATATTTCTAACAATTTTATCATTTTACTATTTATAAAAAAAATCAGAAAATTGTACCCATACGCATACAAACCGGAACACTTTTTGAAAGTGTTCCGGTAAAGAAATTATCATACCGAAACACTTTTTAAAAGTGTTCCGATATAAAAAAAATAGTTAATTCGTCAGAATTTTCACTTTTCTTGCAAAATCATTTTTCATTCCGGAACTCTTTGGCAAAGTCTTCCGGTATGTAAAATAAAAGTTAAACCTTACTACCAGAACTCTTTTGCATAGTCTTCCGGTAAACAAAATAAAAAATTGACTATCGGAACTCTTTTGCAAAGTCTTCCGGTATGCAAAATAAAAGTTAAAAATGACTACCGGAACTCTTTTGCAAAGTGTTCCGAAACACAAAATAAAACTTGAAAAATGTAAGAAAATGACTACCGAAACTCTTTTGCAAAGTCTTCCAGTATGCATAATAAAAGTTAAAAGACAAAATAATAAATTAGTTAAAAATACAAAAGGACAAATTTGATATTTTTCATAAAAGGTAGGGGTATAAGGATTATGTTGGGTATAAAGTAAAATTTTCCCTAAAATTGTGTATTTTTGACATATTTCATCAAGCCACAAATCGAAAGATTAAAATATAATTTATCTAAAATCGATAAAACTAAATATGCATTAACTATCCAAGTTATAATTATTTCAACACAATGAAAGTTCGGATGGCTCAATTTTTATTAAAAGTAAATTATATTTATTTTTATTATCTTCATTGTAATTATTCTAATATTTACATGTTATCATTAACACCTTATCTTTTTATAAAATAAAAGATGCTTCAAATGTTATTATTCAAAACCATTTTTTGTTTATCATAAGTTTTTTAATGGAGATTATCCTATTTAAGGCGTGTTAGACATTAAACATGGAAAGTTCTCCCATTCAAGGTTCAGAATTTCATTCGCCATACTGTAGATATATTATTTCTACCTAATAGACCCAATTTTCATTTGTTTCATACTCATCAATTTAGTCCAAAAAAAAAGTTGATTACTAATTTCTTCCTCTGGTTGGCTTTCTTTACAATCTATAATACCTAAATTGTGTTGGGTTTTAAGGGGGTAGATTTATCCCCACATTTCTTAGATATATGACACGAATGGTGCTTATAAATATTTGGGAGACCTCACCATAAAGACCGATTTTGTATGGACGAGTTAAGCTTAACTCAAATTCTTTAGTGCTATTAGAGTTCGATTCAAGATCCTTCGAGCCACCTGTTAATAGCTTTTGGCTATCAAGTTTCCAATCTTGAACGTGATCGAGTGTGTTAAAGAGTCCTACATTAGATAATATGTGGCATGAAAATATATTTGTAAGTGGGGATAGTCATCGCCTTACTAATTAGTTTTGTAAGGTTGAGTTAGGTCCAATCACAATTATAAGATGGTATCAAAGCTTGGCTTAGATATGTTATTGGGATTCTGGCATTTTCCTTGCTTTTTGCTCATTTATGCTCGAGCATAAAGGGGGTGTTTGAATTTCTTCTTTTACTGTAGCCCGACCCTAGTCATATAATTGTGGCATTTGGCTTGCCTTTGAAGACTCAAAATCCTATGTTGTGTTGGCTTGGGCAAGATGAATTTTGTCCCACATTTATTAGAGATATATGTTGTATGATATTCATAAGACTTGTGCAACCCTTACCTTAGAATCCGACTTTGGATGGATTAGTTAGGCCTAACCCAAATTCTATGACTAGGAAAACAACAAACATACCTTTTTAAAATTTACAAGTAAACAGAACTAATAAGAAAATGGTCACTCTCAATTTTATTCTTTTATATATACTCGGTATGTTATTTCTGCTACTGAAACATTATACAACAGTGTACAAAATGCACAATTACAAGATTTTTTGCATACTCAAATCATAGTATGCTCATAATACAACATGAGATGGAAACAGAATTCACAGTGGAACTAAAATAAGGGAAATACTTCTTTCAAGTCCTGCATCCACGCTGCTTTTCCTTCGGCCAACACCTACTTATCTGAAAATAAACAACGAGAATGAGGTGAGATATTTAATATTTGTGGAGTTCCTCTATCCTACGGGTCCACTCGGTTCTAAAGGGTTCACTATCCTCATTTATTGGGATAATTTCCTCTTCTACCTCAAATATCACATGATCATGCGAGTAATGGGGTCCGAGATCTACTCGATCTCATCTCATGTGTGAATATTATACATCAGGTTCATTATAATCCATTTGTAACCTCGGGAGTTCAAAGCATAACGGGATGTCTTTCCCCAGCCATGTAACACCTGAGGCCGATGAAGGCGAGGGGTGGTTGCACCGCATGTAACACTCGAAGGCTGAATATGGCAAGGAGTGGTCGCCACATCGGAATGAGAGAGATCCTAAGGCCGTGCAGGTATGGGATTGAATGGCTGAAGGAAAGCTTATAAGGATTGATGGGTACTACCTATACCAACAAGATGCATCTTCTTTTCGGTAGCCGTTCTATAAGAACTCCATAGTTAAGCGTGCTTGACTTGGAGCAATTCTAGGATGGGTGACCATCTGGGAAGTTTCCCGGAAAGCGTGCGAGTGAGGTCAAAGCATGCTGAAAAGACTTCTGTTGGTTTGTGGGGTCAATCGATCATCCCGGAAGCAATCTAGGGTGTTACAAATGGTATCAAAGCCATACCTCTCCCAGTACGATGTGGTTCGAGGACGAACCATGCGGAAGCTGGTGGGCATGTAACACCCGAGGCCGATGAAGGCGAGGGGTGGTTGCACCGCATGTAACACTCAAAGGCTGAATATGGCAAGGAGTGGTCGCCACATCAAAATGAGAGGGATCCTAAGGCCGTGCAGGTATGGGACTGAATGGTTGAAGGAAAGCTTATAAGGATTGATGGGTACTACCTATACCAACAAGATGCATCCTCTTTTCGGTAGCCCGTTCTATAAGAACTCCATAGTTAAGCATTCTTGACTTGGAGCAATTCTGGAATGAGTGACCTTCTGGGTAGTTTCCTAGAAACCATGCGAGTGAGGTCAAAGCATACTGAAAAGACTCGTGTTGGTTTGTGGGGTCAGTCGATCATCCTGAAAGCAATCTAGGGTTTTACAAGCCATAACCCACCATGTGAGTTGGGATTCGGGTAACGTCAAATCCACAGATTAAGGGACATCTTTCCCTGACCAAAACTCAATAATTGAGTTGGGATTTAGGTCACGGAGTGCCCTCTCATCGAGGAACCTCTTTCCCAAGCCTTAACTAATCAATCGAGTTGGGATTCGTGTCACGAAGGTCCACTAGATTAATATCAACCTTCCCTGGTCAATGTTATTCATCAGCCTCAACTTAGGCTATAAACAACATATCTACTCTCCCGACTACGATAACAAATCCTAGGAATTGGCTCGGATAATCCCCACACAAGTTTAACTCAGTTCTTTTTAAAACCTAATGTTCGCCACGCATACTAACGATGGTATTATTTATCACCAAAAAGTCCATTTTAAGTTGTCGATACATGCACCAAATAGGGATCCTACGTGCCGAAGATACCCTATATGTAGAACTACTCAACCTATGGTTTCTTTATCAATCAAGGTTTATGTAAGAAATACAATCATGTTATTCGGATTACATTACTTATCCTAAGTGATTTTCCATACGGGTTAAATCTAATTATATCTCCCATCAAAGGATTGATTTCTCACAACAACTGTGATGTTAAGCATTACAATAGTGCATATACGTATCTAGGGTTTCCGGCTCATATGAGTGCTCTCGATCTTGCATACAAATCTTAGTGTGTATACATTCTTATTACCACTGAAGGTATCGTACATTTGCATGAGCAACTGAGTAAGTTTCAAAATTTTAAGAATCACATATCTCAAACATATGATCATAACATGTAATAATAAGAACAACAACAAAAATGATCAATTGTGATGTTATTAACTTGGTTTCATACATATTAGATGATGAGACCCTATCTAGAGGGGGGATAATAGATCCCCTAATTCAAAATAAAGTTTTAAGGTCTTTGAAAAGAGTTTAAACTTTGGATAGCAGAATGTTCGCGTTTAGATCAAAAATCGTCTAAACTGAATGAGTTATTGGAAATCGGATACGCGCAACCGAGTTTGGTATGACAATGAGACAATCAACGTTAACAATTGAATTCTCAAATTTATAGTTACTGTGGACACAAGCCAATCAATTTCCAACCAATTTAAAAAACAAAACAATAAAGTGTCAAATTATCGAACACTTGGTGTGAGATTGATTTTTCAAAAATTTCTTTCAAGTTCGTTGATGTTCAAATACTCTTACAACAAAGTGATTGCGAGGCTATTAACAACTCAACGACGATCAAAAACTATTTCTTGAATTTTCTTCAAACTTTGAACTTGGAATAAAAACTCTCACAGTTTTTCCAATGAAACCTCCTATGATTCTCAACCCCGTCTTAGGTTAAAATAAACCTAAATTTAACGTTATCAACCATGTCTATATGGCACCCAAACAATGAATGATTATGTATACTTTGTTTGTGTGTATGTATAGAGGTTCAAGATGATGAGCAATCTTAGTAGGTGTTTATAGTTTCATTCATTTGAAAAGATAGTGTATGATATATATATATATATATATATATATATATAGCTGTGATATTTGGGGACAAAAGAAAGACTTAGAATCCAACAGAAAAACAGTTTTTTAGAATTTGCTTCATTATTTGTCGACACATGCAAGTTATGTGTCGACACATGATGGTAAACATTGATGCATGTGTCGACCTGTAGCATGTCATGAGTCAACTGATGTAATTGCACAAATCGACCTATATAAGTTTTTTGACTTCACACAAATATACAAAGAGTTTTTGCTTTAAAATGATAGCACATGAGCCGACATGAAACACGTATGTTTCGATACATGCAAGTGATTTTTGTGCAAAAGGTGATTTTTCATGCATTGTACTAAATGACAACCATTCCAAACAGGTTCTAGATGGTTTCTAAGATTCCTAATGACTTCTAATGCAAGGGTGCACATATATACTCGGAGATTGACTGTGTTTATTTTAAAGTGCCTTTATTTAAGTGTAGGTGGACTGATGGTAAAACTGTTGTAGAAACCGATGAATTAGGATTCACTAGACTTGATCTTCGAAAGGAAACTTACAATAATGAACCATTCATCATGGCAAACCAAGCAAAACAAGTTTTTTATGTCACTGATCCATTTAACACTAGATGGTCAATTGTTCTTCAAGGAAAACATTTTCCCGATAGTATTGATGAAAATCAAGATTTTAACTATGAGACTCCTTGTTTAGCCACACGTGTAAGTCAATCATCCGAAGAAAATGATTTAGATGATGTGCATGTTATTCGTCATGATCATGAAGAGGGCATATGGTAAAACTAGTAAGTAAATAGTTTTTTGCTTTTGTTTCTTAATCATTTGTTTTAGTTTTGATGTAGAATTATAAAGTGTGTGCCATTTTGGGTTTACATTTGGTGTTAATCAATGAATAATTATGTTTCAATGAGGAATGGGAAAATGTACAATGTCTCTGTTTCAGGAATCTGCAAAATATGGTTATGCATTCTGTAATATAGTTCAGTAAATCAGGTGCAGACGACAATAGAAAAAAATAATAAAACCATAACCCCTCAGTTTCTAAAATAAATCGATGTAAGAATATTGGGCGCGCCATCCACTTATGAAAATAATAAAAATGATGACGCTGGTAATCGAACCCACGTGCAGTTAACTTAACCCCTCAGTGTTTTATTAACTGGGGTGTTAAGTAGTAACCTTTTAAGACGCCCTTGCATACCTCACTTCCGTAACCGACATCAAAGCATTTTGCGTCTGTCGTTACATGTGTTTTTTGTAGTAGTGTCTGCTCATCATTTACCAATTTCATTTATTTGAAATAAGAAAGAACTTGAAAACATATGAAGAGTGGGAAAATTTATGGTATGACAGCATGCCAAATGTGCAAGCAAACAAGAATCTCATTTAAATTCAAAAACGTTGTTTCAACTTCGAGGCCTCTTGAACTTCTCCATATGGATCTCTTTGATCCCTCAAGGACTAAAAGCCTAGGTGGTAACTACTATCGTTTTGTTACTATATATGATTGCTATAGATTTTGTTGGAACACCTTTATACGTAGTAAAGATGGGACTTTTTCGGCTTTCACACGTTTTCTTATCAACAGCCCATCTTCAACGGCATTAATTTTTGTAAATGTCAATGTTACACATCATTTACCACATAAGCAAAAATAAACCTCGTTACTGCCATTTGAACGGAAATAACTAACTTGATACGTTTTGAAAAGTTGAGAAATCAAAATGGTCTCTTTAAAAGTTAAGGGACCAAATTGGTGCCCGAATACAAGATAAGGGACGAAAAAAAGGTATTTAGCGTTCATCTTCATCCATGCAAGATTTTGGTCTTCTTAAATCCCTTAAGATGACCAATCGCCCTCTTAAGGCCCCCTTGACCAGAGAGGTTATATGGCATCATTTTATCATCAACTAGACAAAGTGCAATATGAAAGGCGCATCTGCCATAATCATGGTTGTATGTGTTGGAATTTTAAAAAACTATCAAGCAGACTTCCTAGGAGCTTTTGCTGAACCAATTGGCCCTGATTCTGCTTTCTCTACAAAGGTCTTCGGTGCTCTTTGAGCCATTTAACTAGCTCATGGTCTCAACTACTCCAACCAACGGTTGAAAACATAATCGAGTCTAGTGGTTTTAGCCTTCAACAACCAAGTCTTGATTCCTTGGTGTCTAAGGCTTTGTTTGGGAGTTTGGAGGGGGGGGGGGGGGGGGGGGGGAAGTGAAGAGAAGACTTCCTAAAATGATTTTTTTTTTTAAAATATTTAGAAAAATAATTGACATTTTTTGAAAGAATGTTTTGTAAAGAATGATAAAAGAGTTTTATTGTTATTATATTTTTAATTTTCAAAATATTATAACAACATAAAATATATTTGGAAAATTTATGCAAGTCCTACAAAACTCTCACTTAATACAAATTTTGAGTTCCTACAAATTAAGGGGATTTTGGTATTATAAATAAAAATAAACCTTTCCAACCAAAATCTTTCAATTTTTTCCAATCAACCCTTCCCTTTTTAAAGCCCTCTCCAGTTTTCCCCTCTATACTCCCCGTACATGTCCCAAGAAATCGATGTGTCCCAAGAAACCGATGGTTCAACTGCTAAAAAAAACATTAACCTTATAATATCTCGTATCTATATATAGGACAATAATTGCGCATAATCTCTTTCCAACATCAGTCATTCTCTTCATTCCCTCTATTTTTCAATTCTCTACCATGCCTAGTTTTCTTAGAAATAAGGGTTAATAGTAATTCACTCCAGTAATGTTAGTGAATTTTGTTTCCCCCGCCCCCTCCCTACCTTTTGGCAACGGTTCTTTCAAAAAAACTGTTGCCAAAATCTGCCTTTGACAACGGTGGGGATAAACCAAAACACACTCATATTACAGGGGATAAATTACTATTAACCCTATAAATAATGTATTCAAGAACAAACTAAGATTACCTAGCTTTAGATTAAAAGTTCTCTAAAGGGTTTGTTTGTTTTTCCTCCATTTTTAACTATTTGTTGCTTCTATTGTTTTTCGATTTTTCATTGATATTTGTCATCCTGAATGGAATAGATCATTTCTTATTTTATTCAGTTTTCTTATATATAATATTTTGTGATTTGTCATTAAAAAAATATATTAAATATATCTATACATAAAATATAATTGAGTAATAATTATACACAAAATACACATTAATATTTACTATCAATATTTCTTAATTGTTACTACCAATAATTTTTAATAGAAGTGAAACAATGGTATTATTAGCCGCTTACATAAATTTAGAGGAAGGAAGTGTCGTTATACCAATTTAATTGATAGTTATACATGAACACTAAATAAATACATTCATATAGAAAATAAAAAATTTATTGGGAAGGAGTAGAATAAACTACAAGAGTCTCTATAAAATATTCACAGTCAAAAACAAAAGTATACAAATGTAGGAAATTTAATTTACTATATTGTTTTAGCATACACCTCCATAGACTTTGGAGTGGAAACTTATAAATTACAAACCCACACACTATTATACAAAATTATTAAAGTAAAAGAAAAAACTAGATTAAAGTACAATATACTCGCCTAAAACCAGGTCCATCTCAACCCAATCTCCCGCAAGCTTAAGATAATACATTGATCTGATTAATACTCAATACACTTTGTTTAGTGCAACCGGAATAGCTCTTAGAGATTTGTCCAAATTCATGTCCTTAAACTCCATATTATTTTCAAGTTTCCAATCAAATGAGTTGATCAATGATCCCAACATCAAATGCAACATCCTCACAGCCAATGGTGATCCTGGACATATACGTCTTCCACTCCCAAATGGTGTAAGTTTAATGTGTCGACCTTTCACATCAATTTCCGATCCAATAAACCTTTCTGGTGAAAACAAATGAGCATCCTCCCATATGTCTGTTCTACCAATAGCCCATTCATTGATCAAAACTTGAGCACCCTTTGGAATTGTGTATCCTGATATTTCCACATCTACCCTTGCTTTTCGAGGAAGCAACATTGGAGCTGGAGGGTATAAACGTAAACTCTCTTTTACCACTGCTTGTAAGTATGGAAGCCTATCCATGTCTGATTCATCAACTGGATTTCCTAATCCAATAACCTCCTCAAGTTCTTTTTTTGCTTTTGACATAATCTCTGGATTGCGTACTAGTTCACTCATTGCCCTTTCTAATCCATATGCTGTTGTATCTGTTCCCGCCACAAGTAGATCCTATTAAATATACAATAAGGACATGTTAAGCAATGATATTTTATTAATAATATAGAATATGATATGTTTAAGATATGTATAAAAAAAAATCAAAATTAAATATTCAGTTAAATTATAATTTAACAAAATTAAATTCATAATACAGTCTTTAACACATTATTAGATTAGAAAAATGTAAAATATAAGATATTGAAATATTTATATCGTCTAGGTAAACAAAGGCAGCTTCCAAATTTGGTTTATCAAGGTCCGTAGAAAATGAAAGGAATGTTGCAAAAAGAAAGAAAAGTTGCAAAATGCAAGTATCATTTGAGTATATAAAACTTTCCAGTATAAATAATATTAATTATATTTAAAAAGAAAGTAATACCAATTAAAGCAATTGCATGGATGGAACTGTGGTGCTCCCTATTAAGTCCATTGCTAATTACCATTAGAGCAATTAATGAATGGTCATATATATGAATTACAGTAAATTTTAAAAATTGGTATTGATAGTAAACTTATGGAAAATAAAATCAATTTTAAAAAATTATAACTATGTACTCAGAATTAATTAGGAAAATAATGAAAATGACTAGGAACCAATGGTCTAAAACAAAAGGAATGAATTAACTAGGATATTAATGGAAAAGACTAGGAATGAACGGTCATGAAACAAAAGGAATGAATGGTCAGTCTAAAGAAGAATCTAATAAAAAAAAAATAGAAAGTGACGTATCCAGGAAGTATCGGAGTATCGCCTCTGGATTGGAATTTTTTAATGTATCCTTTTAAATAAATAAATTTGGATATTGACGCCGTATCAAATACGACTTGGAGAGATTTTGACGTATAGTGCATGATTATATAAAAGTAAAAGATAAAAGGGTGAAAAAGAAATGAAAATACGTACAAGTAATAGATGTTTAATCTGCTTTTTATCCATCTTCTGAATATCTTCTTTGGAAATGTCCAACATGGTGTCTAACATGTCATTGTTTGAGATATAATGTTCGCTTTCTCTCAACTTCATTCGTTTGTCAATTACGGTATCCAAGGTTTTAAACACCTTTGAAATATTATTAGAAGTGAGTCTTTTGATTCCTTGTGGGTCAAAAATCTTCAACACAGGGAAATGATCACAGATGTTTGGTGTTCCAACAGCTCTCAAGAGAGTGGACACTATATCCTTATATTCATCCTCCAAAGACTCAACAAAATCTTAAGACACAAAAGTGTAGGACAGAAAATTAATGCAAGCCTTGAAAGCAGCTCTTCCAATATCAACAGCTTCACCAGTTAAGCTGCTTTTATGCATGTCATTGAGAAGATCTTTGAGTTTCATGCGTCTAAGTTCTTGACTTGCGTCAAGAGTCTTGTTTGAGAATAGATTATTATGACATATTTTCCTAAGATGCTGCCAGAGAGGTGAAAATGGGAGAAAAACTAAGCTAAAGTTGTTGTGCTTGTGAGTTGTTGCGTTATGAGGAACAGATCTATCAGTGAACAAAGAATCATGAGTGTGGAGAATTTCTTTGGCCATATCAGAAGAAGAGATTATTATAGTGGTTTCAGTGCATAGGTTTATACGCATAACAGGACCATAAAACGTAGCAAAATTTGCGAGTGTTTGTTGTGGCTTGTTGTACAAATCAACAACGTTTGACATGATAGTGAAAAAGGAAGGTCCAGGTGGAAGCTTGTAGTTTGAATTTTTTGTTCTTGCATAGAGTGAAGTGCTAAAGTATGTGACAATGCATGTCAACAAAAAGAGCAGTGCACTACTCACATAATCCATGTCTGAGATAAACAAGGCAAACATAATTAATAGTCACGTAAACAGGAGGTATTATAAATTATCATATGAAAGCAAGGGAAATTAGTGCAAGATTAGTTAAAGCTAAAAATAATTAGAAAGAAGAGGCAATTAATTACCTACTACTTCTCCAAAGTCACCAGCAAAGGTATTAATTCAGAGATGGAAGGACTTTTGCATTTTGCTTTCTACTTCACCCCAATTTATAGGAGGAGAACATGAAGCTATTAGATTTTTTTTTTTGTGTTTAAAATATTAATGTTATTAGATGTCACTAGAGCGCTCAAATTAGATCATTCGATTCTAAACAAGTTGGAGTTGATTGTGAAGGACTTTTGGCTTTTTAGAACCGGGGAAAAAAATCCTATTGTTGTATTGACTTAAAAAATTATTATTCAAGCTCACTTTTTTATTGACCTAGAATAATATTGAAGTATTGAACACAACAGAAACTAAATAATATGAGGAAATTGTGAGATAAACACAAAATTATTAAATATTAATTTGAATATATTAATATTTAATATTAAAAAAAAAGTTGAATAGAATAAATATAATTAAAAAAATTATTGTGTTGTTTTGGTGTTAGATAACATAAATATTAATATTTTTCTTTTGAATTTATAGTTAACTGGCCTAACAAACAACCCTCGGTTAATTCGGACTAGTCCTAATGAGTAACGGACTTATTAAGGGCAGACTAAAAAACTTGAAAAATATAGACTCTAATTTTAGGCTCTAAAAAGATATGATTTCTTATATTTCTAATTCAAATTTAAATCTTCATTTAAATTTGATTTGATATTCAATAGCTGTCAAACAATTAACAACAACTCTGATTAAATCTCAATCAGAAACTTTGCATCGAGCAATATCCATTATGGCATGCTGACAAGGGACAAATATTGCACTGCACACATGTTAGAATATTGTGTTTCACATGTTATACCTGAACATACAACTTAACTCTTTTCATAGATCTTCTTTGTATTGTGAGTCTTGGATAGAATAAGTCTAAACTAAAACTACAATAAAATTTGTCTATTGTCACAGACGAGATGTGACAACATACATGTTGGAACATCGTGTTCCACATGTGTCTAATTTGCACCAGAAATAGATTGAACATATTCCTTGTTGTTTTACATAATGCAGTCAATCCAAAAGGAACAACAATTTCTCCCTTTGAAAATTTTTGGCAACACAACTCATCAAGCACAAGCACAACTGAGTATCGAAAGATATCTATTACTTAGAACAAACATCAACAACAACAGAAGAACATCCCTCAGAGCATACATCAGCGGCAGAAGCAAAATAACAACCTCATATATCAACAGCATAGCATTTGCTACACATCAGTCAGTTGACACACAATGATGCTCCCATAAACAGTTAACATGCAATAATTAATGATATGTTAGTCATGCATGCACCAAAGTTAATAGTTAGTAGTCAGAGTTCAAGAGCTACTACTAACATACAAAGATATCAACACACACATTCACACAAGGTTGAGCGCCTGATGCATGGCCAGATGCTTCAGCATGTATGCACACAACATTAGTTCGTGCTAATTAGAACATCATTCAGTACTAAGCACAATAGGATAACTCATTAGAACCTACGCCACAAAGTTAGTAGTCAAGATAGTAGTTATACCACTCCACTACAGGCACAATTTCTCCCCCATTTTTTCCATAATTTAGCTAAGGAGCTCCTCAAAAATCATTCAGTCGGCATAGAGGTTATATGTTAGCACATACACACATCATATCAGGAGTGGACAAACGTCAACCAATAACATAGATGTTGAGCATGATGCTAAAGCATCATGACAATGATTGGTACAAAATCTTATTACAAAACAAGAATAAAATATGCACATAAACAAGGGCCAAAACAAACTAAGAAAAAACGTATGGAAATAATGGGTCTTCAGAGTTGATCTCTAGTCCAACCATCTGAATTCATGAAGGTAACCCATTCTTTATCAGCATCTGAGTCACTCTCTTGCACAGGTTTCATCTTCGAGATCTTCTTCTTTGTCATAAATGTCTTTCCATTCACATATGTACCAACCGATGGTCCACCATTTACAGAAGTGGAACAAACCTCATTGGTCTTATTTTTCTCAGCCTCAAAAAAATTATCAATAGCCTTATTGATATTAATTCCCTTGTTAAAGGAACGCTTCTTTTTATTCTCATAATTTTGACTCATTTTGAAGAAAATATGCTCTTGATGGATAGGAGAGGGGAGAGTTCTCTGCAGATTGTTCTTGTTTGTAATGAAGGTCCAAATAAAAATATGTTTTGAAATAAGGTAAGTCTGCATTATTTCATGTGCAGCAGAAACAAAAAGGAGAACAAATTATTTAGACCCTCACAACTTTAACTGCTATAGACCCTCACAAATGCAAATACCAAGAGCACACGTCAAATTGTTAAACTGATTTGCATCCAACGTTTTAGTGATAATGTCAGCCATTTGTTTTTCAATTGCTATATGCTCAAGGCTAACAATTTTATCTTCCCCAAGTTCCCTGATGAAATGATGGCTTATGTCAATGTGCTTAGTTCTGATGTGTTGAACATGATTCTTTAAAATATTCATAGCACTCAAGTCGTCACAGAACAATGTGATGACATCTTTTTCTGCATTGTACTCCTTCAACATTTGTTTCACCTAGAGCAATTGAGTGCAACTGCTCCCTACAACTATATATTCAGCTTTAGCAGTGGATAATCTGATAGAATTTTTCTTCTTGATGAACCAAGATATTAAGTTATTGTCAAGGAAGAAAGAACCACCATATGTGCTTTTTCTATCATCTGCACGTCCAACCCAATCAACATCGCAATATCCTACTAGTATTAAGTTACTTTCATGAGAGTAGAGAATACTATAATCACATGTCTCATTAATATACATCAAAATTCTCTTCACTTGAGCGAGATGACTAGTCTTGGGTTTGGCTTAATAACTAGCACAAACACATGCAAAAAAAATGTGATGTCTGTCTACTTAGTATGAGGTTGAGCAGACTTCTAATCATGCGTCTGTATAAACTTTGATCTACCCCAACTCCATTTTCATCTTTGGTGACTTTCACATGTGTAGCAGCAAGAGTTCTTTTGTGACTAGCATTATCAAGGTCAAACTTCTTCACCCTATCTTTGTCATTTCATTTAAAATAAATTTACAAGAAATTAATCTTTACAAACATGTCTTTTGTAGTTATTTTGCTTTTCAAACATATTTTTCACCAATCAGTTTAGTCTAAAAATAGTTTTAAAAGCGTTAAGAATGTATTTGTACTATTTCATTATTTCAAATACGTTATTATATACTACTAAGAAGAATAATAATAATAATATTAATATTTCACATTTTATGGACCCCCTCTAGACCATGTTTTTTGAACTCACTAAAGACTGCAGACACTATATAGCAGAATTTATTATAGTAAAACAAATTTGGGGTTGGGCTCAGGTTAAGTGTTTGTTCTCGCCACAACTGTACATGTCATAAAATTAGACAACTTGTGAATCCATGAAAATGAAAGGTTTTTAGGTTTTTGCATATAAACTAACATATATATATCACTATTACTATTCTTAGATATTAATGACTAATTTACAGTTATTTTTGTGGTTACAATTTTTTCCAATTATTATTACTAAAATATAATAAATATTTTTTATTTAATGCAAATACTATTAATTAAAGATAATTGAAAAAAAAGAAAGGAGTTATATGTCAAAAATAATGAAAATGACATTTATTTAACAAATTTTCTCAAAATTTCATTATTACATCTATATTTTTTTAAGCAAAGATTAGATTAAAAATAGTAACCCAATTACAAAATCTGATAAAGAATTAAAAAAAAAAAAAACTACAAATCAAATGAAATTTAGACTAAATAATACAAAGGAACTTTGTAAAATTCAAAAAAATTACATTTGAATCTAGTAATATCATCTATAAAGGACTATTTTCATGCTAAATTTTTTTTAATAGACAGTGATACTATTAAAGAGACTAAAAGGGATACTCAACCCAATAACAAACCGAAAAACTCAAACTATTTAAAACAAGTGAGCGGAAGGATCTTTCAAATGTGAAAATTACAGTTATCTATAAGCTTATAATAAGAAAATAACCACCTCCAGGAAATAGAGATAATCTCCGTCATACACTCATTGAAACTAAAAACAGCTCCTTTAAAAATTTGATACTCTAAATGATATTCGAAACGTTGTATTTGTTTTTCTCAAACAAAATCTCTTTTCCTCCATCTTTAAATGCTCCCACAAACTCTCATTCAAATAATTTCTTCGTTTTTTTTACCTCCTTCTCTTTAAAGAATCGAAACCAACTCAAAAAACTACATCATCAGTGTTCCTCATTTCGGATTTTTATACCGATCCAACTGCCTATCTCTTTCCAAACCAATTTCGAAATAACATAAGAGCCCAAAAGGTACTCTAAAGATTCAAATCCACTTAAATACAAATACTATTAATTAAATATAGTTGAAAAAAGAAATGAGTTATATGTCAAAAATAATGAAAAACATGTTATAGAATAGAGATGACTTGAATTTTCCTAATAAGAAATAATGGAAGACACGGAAAAAGATATTTTGTAAGTCCTAGGATTTGGAGAGTTTTGAACCAATAATATTTTTCATCAATAAGTTGAAATTTGATTAAAGATATTAGTCACATCCAGTACCATAATGAGTAGTGTTCTGGACTGGGCCGAGCAGGCCCAACCCTTGTTACC